>NC_061825.1:40300816-40305816 GCF_019202785.1 Penaeus chinensis | reverse complement strand
GGGTGGGAAACGGTAATAAACAGGAGGATGAGTATTTAAGCAATTTAAGATTTAAAAGCAATATATTCCTCTATTCCTCTTCAACAAATGTAATAACAATCAATAAACGATTTAAAGGGGAAGAGCTTTAAAGGCTGGGCGCAAGAGGAAGAGGAACGAGGCCAATTTCATGCATTCGAGTCCATATAAGCAAATGTAAGTACGGAATAAAAACAAATGAAAGTACGTAATAGTAGTAGATGAAGATGTAAAGGCAACTTGGTGTATAAAAGAAAAAACAACAACACACCCTGAAGCTAAAATTGAGAAAATAATTATGCTACTTTCCTGTCTTGAGTCTTGAATCAATGCAGTCTCCCAGACACGGAACAAGGAATAAGGCCAAGGTTACTTAAAAGACAATTTATAAGCGCTCGAAAAGGAGTGCAAGTCAACGAAAGGGATAAGGTAAGTCCCTCATAGAATAGAGAACATATCCATAGTGATATATATATGTACTTGGAAGTAGTAAAAAGCAGGGGGCAGGTCGCGTATGTAGGAGACAGGGCGACGGGTGGACAAAGAAGGCGTAAGATTGGGGAATAACTGGCATAAAGACCAATAACCAGATGACGCGATGACATAACGTAATTAGGCGGACAGAAATGGAAACGAAATACCGAAAGACCGGCGTGTTAGGAAAACATTGGGAAAAGGCTTATGCTCTTCGGTAAAAGGATATAAGCTTATGATGATAAACATTTTATACATATGTATTTACACACAAACACACACACACACACACACACACACACACACACACACACACACACACACACATATATACATATACACACATATATATACACATACATATATACATGTATACATATATATCAGAGCCCTTGTCTTGAAGGTCCTTTTGGCTTTCACTCACATCGTATCCAACTTAAAAGAAAAAGTTTCCCAAACAACACAATCTTAAAAACCAAATGCGGTATTGACTTTGCCATTGAGCCTTCTGTGATGCAAAGACTTTAGCAACAAGTCTGCAAATGAAAGCTTTATTTATGCCCTTTACAATACACAGTTAAATTGAACTGCCATTTTGGATGTAAATGATGGCTTGAGGAGGCATTCAGAAGCACACTGCGAGTCAGATTTCCTCTCTCTCTTCCTTTTTTATTTTTTTTCTCCTTCTCTTTCTTTCTCTCTTTCTTTCCTTCATTCTCTCTTTTTCTCCTTCTTCCTTTCTTTCTTTCATACAGTAAAAAAAGATAAAGGTAATGATATTGTTGATGATTAACACTATTATTTAAAAAATAACAATAATGATAACAACAACAACATCAGAAATAACAACATTAACCACAATAACAAAAAAAAAAAAAAAACTCTGCTTCTATAATATTCTAATGAGATAGTAATGTTTTGTTTGCGGTTAATTTGCCAGCAAGTTGAATGCAAATTATGATATGGGAAAAAATGACGGTTAATTCATCATTTTTTTCCCCCGCACGTATCCATTCATATTAATGATGCGTTAAATTGTTGAAAGCACTTATATCTTATATCCAAAACAGTGCGACTTAGAAAAAAAGAAATGAAAAATAGAAAATGGAAAAAAAAAGAAATGGAAAGAAAGTATAGATAGAAAAAAAAGAAGAAAGAAAAAAAGGAAAGAAATGAAAAGAGAAAAAGAAAGAAAAAAAAAAAACGAAAAAAATAAATAAAAAAGAAATGGAAAGAAATGAAAAGAAAAAAAACGAAAAAAAAAATATATATATATAAACATGAATCCATTCTATCTACTTTCGATCCGTGCCTATCTAGTTCTCCTTTCCTACCAACCCACATCCTTATACAACAATCTATCATTCTCCCTTTCCTTTCTATCTATCCTCCTCTCTACCTACTCCTTTGTTCCTATCCCCCCCCCCCACCCGGAAATAAGCTCACGAAGGCATATGAGCAATAATATTGATACTTCCAATAACATTACTCGAACGTCATTGCTATGGTGATCTTGCCATCGTCGGTAAATCATGGCAGTAGGTATGGTCTCGTGTATTAGGAGGAGGTACGGGCTTATTCCTTTTGTAATTGGGTGTTATTTATGCTTTCCTCTTTGATCTTTTCTTCTTTTTCAGTCGTTGTTGTCTTCTGTTTCTTTTGCTTCTGGTGTTTCTTCTTTTTTTTTTTTCTTTTTCTTCTTCTTTATCTTTTTTTTTCTTTTTCTTTTTGTTCTTCTTTTCTTTTTCTTTTGGAGTTTCTTCTTCTTCTTATTCTTCATCCTTTTCTTCTTCTTCTTCTTCTTTACCTTCTTCCTCTTCTTCTTCTTCTTCTTCTTCTTCTTCTTCTTCTTCTTCTTCTTCTTCTTCTTCACCTTCACCTTCACCTTCTTCTTCTTCTTCTTCTTCTTCTTCTTCTTCTTCTTCTTCTTCTTCTTCACCTTCACCTTCACCTTCACCTTCTTCTTCTTCTTCTTCTTCTTCTTCTTCTTCTTCTTCTTCTTCTTCTTCTTCTTCTTCTTCTTCTTCTTCTTCTCCTTCTCTTCCTGTTCTTATCATTATTCTTTTTCTTTTACTACTATTTATTTTTCCTTTAATTTTTTTTCTCTTCATTTTGCGTTTCTCATCACTATCACTATTATCATTATTCTTGCTGTTTATCTTATGTATTATTGTTTTTTCATTCATTTTTTTCATTTCAGAGAAAATTAAACTAAACGGAAGTGATGTTCAGCGAAATATATATTTTACGTATTTCTGTGTTTTTGCTAATGTTTTTTTTTTTACGCGTGATCAAAATACAAGATGTTTAATGCAAGGCTTAAAAAAAGTGGAATATAATGCTTCTCAAATCAACCAACTGTTGGTATTAAAATCGAAAAAAATATATGTATATATTGCTTCTTTGCAATTTCTGCATTTGTCAAGCTTATGTTAAATACTTTGTGAGGACTGAGCATGATGATGGTGACATTGGTAATATTTTTAATGGTGGTCATTATAGTGGTTGTAATAACAATGGCGATGGTAAGAATAATAATGGTAATGATAATTACAAGAGTATGATAATGGCAATGACAATAAGAATGGTTAGATTATTTAATAAATAAGAATAAAGGTAATCATAATAATAATGGTGATGATTATCATAGAACTACAACTTCTTGATAATTAACAATGATAAGCAACAATTATAGAATATAATATATTTTATAGAGATATCATGTAATGTTAAAAAAAACATCCATTTATCATTTGTTATTCATAAAGTTTCACTGAACAAGGAAACATTGACGGGCGGGGGCGGGAGGGGGGGGGGGGGGATCGTTCGTAACACCTTTTGTGTATCTAACTAAAGGTATAGTCTCTGGTTTATTTTTCGTAGTGAGTGAAAAGCAGTTTGATTTTATAAGACTGAGACTGAAGTGGTTGTGAATTACAAGCTTTAAAAGATATTATTTAAGGCATTTTATGTTTTTTTTTTTTTAACATTACCTCTCTTGTATTCCTTATTTTCTCTCAGGTTCTTTGTCTGAAAGTTTCTCTTCTCCTCTCTTACTCTCATTTTTTTCTCTCTATCCTATTTCTATTTCTCTACTTCTTCCTTCTCTCTCCATCTCTCTGTCTTTCCGCCAAATCTATATACCATTCTCTCTTTCTCTCTCTCTGTCCCCCTCTCTCCCTCCTTCCCTCTCCCTCCCTCTCTCCCTCTTTCCCTCTCTTCCTACCTCCCTCCCTCCCTCTCCCTCCCTCCTTTCCTCTCTCTTCCTACCTCCCTCTCCTCCTCCCTTCCTACGTCCCTCCCTCCTTCCCTCCCTTCCTCTCCCTCCCTCCCTCCCCCCTTCCTACCTCCCTCCCTCCTTCCCTCTCCCTCTTCCTCTCCATCCCTTTCGAAAACCAACCCAGACTCACTCAAGATGCCTCCTTATACTAACAACCCGGCTGGGATATGCTTAATGCCAGTCCTACACTGATGGAGGCGAAGAACGTTAAGTAAACATTCGAAGTTGATAATAGCACCATTGAAGAGGACGTTCTCTAAAAGAGGGAACGCCATGGAAACCTAAGGACAAACTAGAGAACGTGGTAGCTATATATTTTTTCAGAGGGGATGCACTGAGTAAGAGAGACATATTTATACTGTACATTTAGGGAGAGTGTGACTAAGAGCTAATGAAGGCCGTACACACATAACTGTAACGTGATAAGTGGTTGTCTATATAACTATCAATCGGTCTACTTATCCATCCGTCTATCTATAAAAATCTCTCTATCTATCTATCTAACTACATCTCTCTCTTTCTCTATCTATCTATCTATTTATTTATCTATCTCTCTCGCTCTCGCTCTCTCTATTTATCTATCTCTCTGTCTGTCTCTCTCTTTCTCTCTCTCTCTATATATGTGTGTGTATATGTGTGTGCGTGTGTATAAACTTACTGTGACTGAAGCCCTCGTGAAACGCTGATTTACCTGGAATAAAAATGAAAACGATGAGTATACTGACACCGATACGCAATAAAATGAAAGAGAAACAGTGCCCGTTCTGAAAGTCCCAAACAATACACAAAAGATGGAATAGGATTTCCAGTAACTATACTCTAATTTATATATTTTTATATTTTTTTTATGCATTATTATTTTATACATAACTGCTATCTGTTTACTGAGAAGGTAAGTATTTCAAACCGTAGACCGATGCTTTCTTCTAGTTAGAAAATGAAAAAAAAGGTAAAACGAGACGTAGAGAGAGAGAGAGAGAGAGAGAGAGAGAGAGAGAGAGAGAGAGAGAGAGAGAGAGAGAGAGAGAGAGAGAGAGAGAGAGAGAGAGGAGATAGATATATAGAAGGGAGAGAGATGAGAGAGAGGGAGAGAGACGCGTTGGGATGGAGTGAGAAGAGAGAGCGAGCGAGAGAGAAAAAATGAGAAAGAGAGAGAGAGAGAGAGAGAGAGAGAGAGAGAGAGAGAGAGAGAGAGAGAGAGAGAGAGAGAGAGAGAGAGAGAGAGAGA
>NC_061825.1:40285816-40290816 GCF_019202785.1 Penaeus chinensis | reverse complement strand
GCTCTTCCTTCTCTCCCTTGCTCTTCCTTCTCTCCCTTGCTCTTCCTTCTCTCCCTTGCTCTTCCTTCTCTCCCTTGCTCTTCCTTCTCTCCCTTGCTCTTCCTTCTCTCCCTTGCTATTCCTTTTCTCCCTTCTCTCCTTCTCTCCCTTGCTCTTCCTTCTCTCCCTTCCCTCCCTTCTCTCCTTCACTCCCTTTTCTCCCTTGCTCTCTCCCTTGCTCTCCTTCTCTCTCTTCTCTCCCTTCCCTCCCTTCTCTCCCTTGCTCTCCCTTCTCTCCTTTCTCTCCCTTCTACCCCTCGCTCTCCCTTGCTCTTCCTTCTCTCCCTTCTCTCCTTCTCTCCCTTCTCTCCTTCTCTCCCTTCTCTCCCTTCCCTCCCTTCTCTCCCTTCTCTCCCTTCCCTCCCTTCTCTCCTTTCTCTCCCTTGATCTCCCTTCTCTCCCTCTCTCCCTTGCTCTTCCCTCTCTCCCTTATCTCCCTTCTCCCCCTCTCTCCCTTCTCTCCCTTCCTCTTGCCGCCTCCTTCACGAATGCTTCCTCGAGGATTCATAATTGGAGGGGCTTCTTTGGGGCTTCCTAAAGGGTTCGTCGGGGAGGGTTCTCGTCTTGCAGGGAGGTTGTTTATAAAGGGGGGGAGGGAGGGAGGGGGGGTGAAGTGGGAGGGAGGGAGGGGGGTGAAGTGGGAGGGAGGGAGGGGGGTGAAGTGGGAGGGAAGGGGGGGGGAGAGGGAAAGGGGGAGGGAGGGAGGGAGGGGGGTGAAGTGGGAGGGAGGGAGGGAAGGGGGGAAAGGGGAGGGAGGGAAGGGGGTAGAAGTGGGAGGGAGGGAGGAAGGGAAGGGGGAGGGAGGGGGGAGGATGGGAGGGAGGGGGGTGAAGTGAGAGGGAGGGAGGAAGGGAAGGGGGAGGGAGGGGGAGGATAGGAGGGAGGGAGGGAGGAAGGGAGGGAGGGGGGTGAAGTGGGAGGGAAGGGGGGGGAGGGAGGGAAGGGGGGGGGAGGGAGGGAAAGGGGGGAGGGGAGGGGGGGGAGAGGAAAGGGGAAGGGAGGGAGAGAGAATGAGGAGTGAGGTGAAGAGGGTGAGGGAAAAAAAAAGGAGGAGGAGGAGGAGGAGGAGGAGAAGGAGGAAGAGGAGCAGGAAAAGAAGAAGAAAAAGAACGAGAAGTAACAAAAGAAGAAGAAGAAGAAGAAGGAAGAGACACGTGGAAGGGGAAATAAAGTAAAGGGAGAGAGTGGGAGGGAGGATACAGCAAAGGGGAAGTGAAGAGGAGGCGAGAGGAAGATCAGTCTTAGTTTATAAACAAGCTAAGGACGACTGCTCTTGTTGTTGTCTTTGTTTACTTTTCAAAAATGGTTTCAATATTCTACGGTGTGTTTTGTTTGTTTGTTTGTTTGTGTTTGTGTGTTGTGTGTGTGTGTGTGTGTGTGTGTGTGTGTGTGTGTGTGTGTGTGTGTGTGTGTGTGTGTGTGTGTGTGTGTGTGTGTGTGTGTGTGTGTGTGTGTGTGTGTGTGTGTGTGTGTGTGTGTGTGTGTGCGTGCGTGCGTGCGTGTGTGTATATACATACATACATATATATTTTTCATTTATTTATCTATTCTATCTGCATCATATTAAGCCGCAAGATGTTTTGCTTTTATCATCTGCTTATTTTTCCGTCCCTATTTATGGCTCCGTCTATTTACATTTTTCACTTTTTTCTGCTTTTTCTAGACTCTCTCTCTTCAACTTCATATTCTCCTATTCCCCTTTCTCTTTATTTTACTTCTTTACTTCTCAACCTCCTTCTTCTTCCTTCCTTCTTCTCTTTCTCTTTCTCTTTCTCTTTCTCTTTCTCTTTCTCTATCTCTTTCTCTTTCTCTTTCTCTTTCTCTTTCTCTTTCTCTTTCTCTTTCTCTTTCTCTTTCTCTTTCTCTTTCTCTTTCTCTTTCTCTTTCTCTTTCTCTTTCTCTTTCTCTTTCTCTTTCTCTTTCTCCTTCTCCTTCTCCTTCTCCTTCTCCTTCTCCTTCTCCTTTTCCTTTTCCTTTTCCTTTTCATTTTCCTTCTCCTTCTCCTTTTCCTTCTCCATCTCTTTATTCTTCTTCTTCTTCTTCTTTTTCTTCTTTTCTCTTTTTCCTTTTCTTCTCCTTCTCCTTCTCCTCCTTCTTCTCCTTCTCCTTCTCCATCTCCTTCTTCCCTCACATCTGGCGAGCTCAGAGCGAAATCAGATCGACAAATTCATAACTAAATTGGTCCCTTTTGATCGTCCAGGTCAGAGAACAATGGCCGGGGTCATTTTGGTTCTCGTCTCAAGAATGCCTTCGAGTCAGTCACGAGTGGTTCGTTTTTTATTGTTGCGCGATAGGAGCTCGTAAATCTCTCCTTTTGCCATTGAAATATCTCGGCGTGCTTAGAGAAATATGGCGTCATTGTTGTGATACTGTATATCTCCACGCGTCGAGGGGAGGAGGAGGGTGGTGGTGGTGGTGGTGGGGGGGACGATTATCTTCTGTCCGTACGTGACGAGGGAGAGTGAAAACCAAAAAAAAAAAACAAAAAAAACGCCCAAAATGCAACGAAGACAGTTCGCCCCCCCCCCCCCCCCCAAAAAAAAAAAAAAAAAAAACGAAATAAGACTTTTCTTTCGATTTTTCTCAACGAGTTTTTCTTTTTTCCTTTTTCTATTTTTTCTTTTCTTTTCTCCTCCAGGGAAGAGGCAATAGGTGTGGAAAAGTCTTGGCAAAAGATCTGGTCCACCTGCTTACTCTCACAAGACACTCGTTTGGGGGCGAGACGAGGAAATCTTAGCCCATTTTTTTTATCTGTCGAAGGAGAGACTTGGCTGCGGGGACTGGACGGCTGGGCTTTTTGCGGAAGTGCGTTTGAAGGGAGGATACATGCTATAGAAGGGAAAGGTGTATGAGTATATTCTGTATACAGACACACATACACACACATATATGTATGTGTATATGTACACACACACACACACACACACACACACACACACACACACACACACACACACACACACACACACACACACACACACACATACAATGTGTATATATATGAATATATATATATATATATATATTTATATATGTGTACATGTATATATATGTATGTATATATATGTATATATATAAATCTAAATACATATGTATACATTTATGTAAACACACACATACAGTATACGTGTGTCTGTGGGGATATACCTTATATGTTGACTATCTCTGTTTATATTTATGTATACATAAATACGTTTTATAATTTCGAACATATCTGAGTATTTAGTGTGCATGACCGTCTCAGCATCCGTGTATCACCCCACAGTGTATGTGCGAGTGTGTGCGGGTATTTGCGCGTGCTTGTCTCATCACACCTAAACAATACCTTTCTATTCGCCAGCGCAGGATCAGCACACCCCCGGCATCTGCAAGGAAGATAATCAACAGGAAAATCCTCCATGGCATGTGTACGTGTAGTCGCGGGTGGTCATCACGTATTCCCGTTGGTATTAACTAACAGGGAGGCACTGGAAGCTCGATTGTGTGTTGGGAGCGGGGGTGTTGTTAAAAGGGAAAGTGAAGCGTTTTGCGTTGTGTCGCTCTCCGTTTGCCTTTGTCTGTCTTGTTGTCTTTCGGTCTTTCTTAGTGCCTTCATTCCTCTTCTTTATTTCTCTTTTTCTTGTTTTTATGTTCTGTCTTGTTTGTCTGTATCTTCCTCTTTGTTTCTGTCACTCTCTGTCTCTGTCTGTCTCGTCGTTCTCTTTCTCCTTCCCTATCTCCCCTCTCATCAAGATAAGGTGCCAAGTCTGTTTCTTTTTAAGACGAGTGAAATAATATAAATTATGTTATTGACATATAGAAGAAAATAGATTGGCACATTAACTGAAAGAAACGTAAAAAAAAAAAAAAAAAAAAAAGATTATATTAATAATAATGATAATAATAATAATAATAATAATAATAATAATAATAATAATAATAATAATAATAAACAATGATAATAATAACACTAATAATAATAACCCAAATAATAATAAAAACGATGATAATGATAATGATGATGACGGTGATGACAATGACTGCTAATAATGATGACTTAGACGATGATGACGATGATGACGACGAGAACAAAGGCCTTACAATGAGGCCATTAAAAGTATGAAGACGAAAAAGAAAGAAAATAAATCAGACCGCAACGTGTTAAGGCGTTTGGCATGTTGCTAACAAAATCTAATCTAAGCCAAGTTATTAATATATAGATTGGCCAGCCACACAACTTCCTTCACTGCATGTCTTATCAGTGACGAAGCATCAAACCCCTAATCTAGTGCTCTGTCACCTTCGATAGACAAGACTAATTGAATAAAATTTACCGAATTATAATTATAAGTCCCCCATAGCTAACCAGATTCAGCGGCGTCTTTTGATTGGAAGATCTTAATATACAAACTGAATATATAAAAAAAAAAAGTAAGTAATGTAATAATCAGGATATCATGTATAGGAAGGCCTGCTTTTTCTCTTACTTTTCAAACGAGACATTGTATACGGATATACGTATGTAATACACACACAAAGACACGTACATACGCACATGCATGCACACATATATATATATATATATATATATATATATATATATATATAATACACGCAAAACAAACAAACAAACACACACACACACACACACACACACACACACACACACACACACACACACACACACACACACATATATATATATATATATATATATATATATATGTGTGTGTGTGTGTGTGTGTGTGTGTGTGTGTAGATATATACGCACATATATAGGTGTAGATTTAAAACATTATATGTATAAATGCATATATATATATATATAAATATATATAAATATATATATATGTATATATATATATATATACATATATGTATGTACATATACATATATATGTACATACATACACACATATATACATATGCATACATACATATATATGTGTATATATATAGTCATGTTTGTATATGTATATATG
>NC_061825.1:40265816-40268316 GCF_019202785.1 Penaeus chinensis | reverse complement strand
AGTGATGAAATGATACGAAAAAATATATAGGATTTGACGGCCTGGTTGGTTTTGATAAATCGGCTGATAAAAGAATATTTCGTTGTAACTTTCATTATCGTATAGTTAATCTTCTCAAACATATATGCTTTTATTTTTGCCAGTACGATATTTCATACATCGATCTATTGTATTTGAATTGATCCGTTAGTTATAGACTTTAGACCTCTTTTTCTCTAAAACGTATAATTTATAATAAAATTCGGTCGAGATTCGGTTCCACTTTTCCGCCGTATAATGTTTTATTTATGGAATTGCTGACCTGATTCCCTTTTCACCAAATTCGATTTTATTTACTTATCTACCAAGTTCTGTAGAAGATCGGTAAATTTTAAACAAGCGGAAAATGCGTTTCATTTGCCTCTTTTCTTATGCGGAGAACATGCGGAAATCTCTGATACACACACATATATACATGTGTGTGTGTGTGTGTGTGTGTGTGTGTGTGTGTGTACGCGTGCGTGCGTGCGTATTATATAATCATAAAAATATATTCATTTACATTTACAGAATTTACAAAATCAGAAACAGAAAAAAAAAGCTAAATCTTACCAAGAAAACACCATGAATGGTGACAGAGTTTTAAGGAAATATCATAATATTTTTCACATTCTTCGTAGACGTATTAGAGAAATATATTCGAATTTAACCCATTTTCTTGTTCTCTTTTCTTGTCTCTCTTCCGTTTTTTTCTTCCTCTTCCTCCTTGTCATTTTCTTTCTCCTGCACTTCTTCCTTTTTTTCTTACCTTTCTCCTTCAATTTTTAATTTTCTCTCATCTTCCTTTTTTCTCTTCTCTTATTTTCATTTTTCTTCTTTTTCTTTTCATCTTCTATTCCTTCATTTTCCTTGTTTTCCCTTTACTCTCATCTTTCTTATTTTCTCCCCATTATCTCTCACATTCTCTTCCATTTTCAATGTTGTGCGATCCAAAAGTATTATTTACAAAGAACATGTGATCAGTAAATGTTTCGATTTATTTATTTATTTATTTTTTAACGCTATCTCTGCTGTGGATTAACGTAAACCTATCGATGCTCTTGGTTTAAGTGAAAGTTTCAATTTCAATAAACATTTGATAAACATATTTTTTTCGCGCATTTGATCTGAGGATATTTTTGGACGCGTATGTCCCCGTTTAAATCTAATCCTCCTAGAGACACACATACACACACACACACACACACACACACGCACACGCACACGCACACGCACACGCACACGCACACGCACACGCACACGCACACGCACACGCACACGCACACGCACACGCACACGCACGCACGCACGCACGCACTCACGCACGCACGCACACACACAGCTTACGTAGACCTCAATTTATGTAAAAATGTATAACTAGATGGATATACAGAACACAGTATAATGTATTATAGATAAGTAATTCATTTATAATTTATTTATAACTGTATCAGATATTTTATTTAATTGTTTTAGCATATTTAACCATTTTGTTAATTCCCTCATTAGTTGATTAGCATTAACCTTCCCCATTTTCTCCCTCTTTCTCTTTCTCTTTTTCTCTCAAAATCTCATAACCATTAAATTTGAATAAGACTGATCTGATATGTTAATATTAACAAGACTCCTTAAACTAACATCACCTTTACTTCTTTTTCTAAAGAATTAGAAATGTGAATATAATTGACCTTGGTAAGTAATGTATCATTCATTTAATTTTTATGTTCACTTATCAAGTCATCAGTATCAATTTATATGTTTTGATTTATTCAGGTGTTAATTTATTCAGTTACGTTAGAATTATTCAGGTGTTTAGAGGTTTATTCAAGTTTTCTGTTTGCCTGTTTAGTTTTGATAAATAGTTTAAATACTTCTTCCGTTAATACTTTTTTTCTTTTCTCTTTTCTCCTGGTTATTATTATTATTGTTTTTTTTTGCTTTTGTTTTCGTTTTTTTTTACTTTTTGTTTTGCTTTCCTTTCTTTCTCTTGTTCTTTCTTTTACTTTTTTTTTTTTGTCTTCCTTTCTTTCGGTTTCTTGTTCCTCCTTGCCATTTCTTTTGCTGTTTTTTTTTTCTTTTTTTTTTTACCTTCCTCCTGTGGTTTTTAATTTTCTTTCATCCTTCTTTCTCTCCTTTTTTTTTTTTTCTTTTCTTTCACTCTCTATTCCTTCCTTTTCCTCTTGTTTTCCTTTACCCTCATTTTTTCTTTTCTTTTTTCTTTAAATTCATCTTTCTTTTTTCTCCCATTATCTCTCTCCCTTATCATCCCTTCCCCCCCCCCCCTTTCTCATCCTCCATTTCTCCTCTCTTTCCTTCCCTTCCCCTCTCATTATTATCCTTTATATCCCACCTCCCTCCTTCGCTTCTCTCCATAACATATCAATATCATGATCCATTTCTAATTAGCCAGGACATGTTGCAACATCGTGAGTAATGCATTTATAAAACATGATAAGCGGTTGACCTCACTGCATAAATTGAG
>NC_061825.1:40233406-40238406 GCF_019202785.1 Penaeus chinensis | reverse complement strand
TCTTTTTTGGACAGCAACACTCTATGATTTAGAGATACCTCTGTAAGATACTAGGAAGAAGCGTTACCAGCTATATTTGCTGTCACTTGGTGGAAAGCCCTGTGTCTCACGATGGCTAAGCTTAGTCTGAAGGACCTCGACATTTTTCATCAGCTGCCATTCCACAGTACTACCCAGACCGTGACAGCCCGCGATATAGAAATGTCTTGGGGCATTGAGAAAGCGCGGACTTCAGCATCATCACCATTGAGGTCAGTAACCTAGTTGTTGAGCCGAGCACAGCCTAGCATAAGCCCCAAAGACAGTTGAACATGTCACAGAAACCATGACACTCAAGGAGTGCTAAGTGATCTGATCTCAAACCAGTGATTTTTCTGGGGCAGATGACTTATCACAGGATTAAGAAAAGAGCCGAAAATATGTACAGAAAAGTCGGCATGGCTTAGTCACGTGAATTTCTTCAAAGAATCTTAAGACCATATGTCACCTACAATGACAACATAATCATAAAGGTGCTACTCATCCAGGCGGGGCAGTATCAAGTTTAACGGTTCATTCACCTGCCATCATAGGGATTAGCACACATGAGGCAATATGGTATTTAGGCAGTAAGGGGGAATAATAAGAGAGATATACAAGCTCCTGTGGAAACAAATCGCAACACCAACAAAGGTCCCTCGCGTTCTGTGGCGCAGCTGTCGCCTCAGAAGTTGCAAGATTCGATTCGTTAAGAAAAGATTTTACACAAGCAACAACCGAATGGTGTGTGTGTTCATTGCTGTGAATGGGGTTCCAGTATTGCTTTGAACACCAGTGGCAGAGATTATAGCGATATAATTTTGGGTTTGCATGGTTCCAGGATTCTGGATGGTTGAGGTAAGGTGACTGGTAATCCTAGTTTGTTGTGCTGGTTTCGAGTAAGGCAGAGACAACTCTAATGTGCTAACTGTTTGTCCTGGTTCCGTCGCACAGCTGCTGATGAAGGGTCGAATTGGCAATGGAATAAAGGTCCGATTGAAGGCAAGGAGACCACCTGTTCAGCCGACATTTCATATTTCTTATTCTCATTGATGCTGCAGTGCTCCTGAACAGCATAACCTGGACATGATATTCGTATTTATTCCTTCTCATGAAACCGATGTCTGTGGCCCAAACGTCTGAAGTGACGGCAGTAATCCCCGCCCTTGTGTCGTGGCGAGGAACGGGATGAGATGAACTGCCTGAAGGAGGTTTCAGTGAATGGGGATTTTTACTCTGCTTGGTCGTTCCTCCGTGTTCTCAGTGTGTCTCTGGAAAACGGGTGGCTTGTTCGCCCACGGCCCCGTTTGAGGAAGGCGGGGGTTTTGCAATCAGGGGCTGCATGAATCTGTCTCTCGGTTTCTCTTTCTCTACCCTGCCTCTCTACCTCGCTCTCTGTGTGGTGATTAATCAATCTCTCTCTCTCTCTCTCTCTCTCTCTCTCTCTCTCTCTCTCTCTCTCTCTCTCTCTCTCTCTCTCTCTCTCTCTCTCACCTGCCAACTCACTCATCTTCTCTTTTACGTTCCCCTGCGTGTTCCGAACGAATTGTATGCGCGTAGAGGGGGAAGAGAGAGGAGAGAGGAGAGAAGAAGGGGGGATGGAAGCGGCACAGTGTGAGAATGAGAGAAGATGGAAGGGGAGGAAGAGGACAAGAAGAGAGGAGAATATGGGGGGAAAGGAAAAGAGGAGAGAGAAAGGGAAGCGAAGAGGAAAAGGAAGGGGGAAGAGGAGAAGAGAATTGGGAAGGGGGAGAGGAGAGGGGAAAGCGAAGCAAGTTATGGGTCTTCGTGTTACTAAGATTCGCTCGCCCTTGTGTTGAATCAAGTTACATTGATTTGCATAAGTTGGTCTAGTTTGGCAGGACTATGTAAAGTCATTAATTAATCTCTCTCTCGCTTTCGTTCTGTTTGTATATGCATTTATTTTATTGAAACATTGTACTTACTTTTCTGTCTCTCTCCACACACACACACACACACACACACACACACACACACACACACACACACACACACACACACACACACACACACACACACACACACCTGTCCGTCTATCTGTCTACCCATCTATAAGTGTAGAGAGAAACCTATCTACATATCTACCTTTTGTATTTACCATTACCTTTTCCTCTCTTCCTCTCCCTTCTCTCTCTCTCTCTCACTTTCACTTTCACTTTCATTTTCTCTCTCCTTCTCCCTCTTTCCCTCTCTCTCTTTCCCTTTCTCTCTTTCCCTCTCTCTCTCCCCCCCCCCCCCCCCCCCCTCTCTCTCTCTCTCTCTCTCTCTCTCTCTCTCTCTCTCTCTCTCTCTCTCTCTCTCTCTCTCTCTCTCTCTCTCTCTCTCTCTTTCTTTCTTTCCCTCTCCCTATCCCTCTCCCTCTGCTTCTGCTTATGCCTCTGCCTTTCCCTCTCTCTCTCTACTTCTATCTGTTAACGTCGTCCTAAGTCAACATTCAAATCTTCCCGGTTTATCTTTCAGACGTAGTTTTAATCAGTGCAATCTTATGCGTCAGTAATCCTCTTTAGAAACTGGTGACACGTTGTTACTAGTTGCTAACAGTTTGGTCGAAGGCTGATGAGTCAAAAGAGGAATGTCGTTTTGTCATGCACTCTCTCATCTTTATCTATCTACCTGAATGTCTATCTTTATCTTATCTGTTATCTTTCCTCGTCTATCTTGCTTGTTTTTGTCGGTGTACCCTTGGCGTACTGAACACGTGTCGTCCCTATCACACGAGCTGTCTTCGGATATTGAAAAGAGTAGTTTTCTTCACACTTATAATCTGTCCTACATGCATATGATGGCTAAATTGTTACACTACTGATATAAAAGATAAAAACAGAGTAGGGAAGCATAGGGCCCATTATTTCGCAATACCGCTGTTTGCTATTATTAATTGTGTTTTGGTGTGTGGATCTTTCGTCTGTGCGTATTGTTTAGACTTTTGTCCAGACTCAATGAAATTCACTTATGATAATTTTATCATTAATGTTGATAGTATGTTTTTTTCTACCATTATTATCATTATCATCACCGTTAATATCAATATTATTGCTGTTATTTCTACTATTATCATTATTATTATTATTTTTATTATCAGTGTTATTATTTTATTTTATTACCATTATCATCATCATGATTATCGTTATTATTACTATAATTTTCACTATTACTATCATTATGACCTAAAAGGGTAATTTTCTGATTCCAGGGCCCTGCGCAAGAAGACCACGAAGCGTCCCTTGACGAAGACGTAAAGTGAAGAGCCAAAAGTTGGAGGCGAAGAAAACGAAGACGTCGAGCAACTTCTCGGTGCCCGCCTTTGAAAAGCACGGAGCAAGCACTTCAACACGCCCCATGGAGTCACCCGCACCTGTTATAAGTTTGCTTGAATCTGAAGGTGGACTGAGTACAGCTGCGTCAGAAACCCCGGGAGAAAATCAAGTCTGGGGAATTCAACTATGATTAAGAGCGAAGTTACTACCAAAGGGAACGTTGGACATGGCAGTCTGGATTTTTTTTCCTTTTTTTTTTTTTTTTTGGCGATTTTGTGACTCTTCTCTCATTCGACACAGAACTGGTAGAAAATAAATAGATAAATAAAAAAAGTAGTCTGAACGCAGGTGAAGTGCCAGAGCAGAAGCAGTGAGGTCCTTCAGCTAGTACATACTTTGCGGAGATAATTTTAGCTCTCCTGGTCAAGATGAAGACAGAAAACGAGACTAATGAGATTAAAAATGGCGCCAAACAACTATGCAGAGCTATGTGTTACGATTTTCTGCCTTTTTCTAGGAATTCGGAATAAAGTATCCACTCGCACTGACCGTATTCAAGAGATCCTTGCGTATGGATGCGACGAACGCCCTCCGAGATCATTTTGCTGATGAAAGGGGTTGTCGGTGAGTCAATGAAGAAAGATTCGGTCCCGGCTAAGACGTGAGAGACGAAAGAAGCGCATGGCTGACGAGCGCTGACGAGGGCTGACGAGGGCTGACGAGACACTGAATCAACAGCCTCGGAGGAACTGAAGAAGGACACGAAGAGAACACTCGACCGTCTTCTCAAAAAATGAACCAAAGTCTCGCTGATGTCAAGTTTGGGCTCCTTGTCGATTTCGAGGAACTGCGTTAGAGCGCCGATACTAACGACCCAAAGAAGAAAGACGAAGAGTAAAACGAATTGTAAAGTTTTAATGTTGATGAAAAGCATAAAGACGTTACGTATGTTGCTCTCCAATCGGTCCAACTTCAAAATGAGAAGACCTATTGTGCTCGATTTCCTCAGTATGGAGATAAGAGCGTCTTCCCAGATCTCCCCATTGGCATTCAGACAACGCTGTGCCGTCCATCACTAGTTGGGAGGGGGCATTCAGCAAATTAAAGGTAATACGTTCGCCTTTGAGATTCTTCACGGCTCTTTCTCCTCTGAATGTTAACAGGAAAAAAATAGTAATTATGAATAGGAAAGAGCATATCATCGACCAACCTGCGCGAGTGAAGGAAAGAAAGGTGCAGTTTTAAGCTCCATGTAATGCCATAATTGATATGAAAATTAGCGCTCTTCATTTGTATCTGAGTGGATATTATGGTTGAGGTGCCACATGCTTGAATGGTGGCGCAGTTTTAGTGGTTGTCATGTTTCCCATAAACGCTGTTTTCGTAATAATGCGCCTGTCATTTCTCTCTCTCTCTCTCTCTCTCTCTCTCTCTCTCTCTCTCTCTCTCTCTCTCTCTCTATCTCTATCTCTCTCTCTCTCTCTCTCTCTCCTCTCTCTCTCTCTCTCTTTCTCTCTCTCTCTCTCTCTGTCTTTCTCTCTCTCTCCCTCCCTCCCTCCCTGTCTCACACTCTTCTTCCTCTCTCTTTCTCTTTCTCTCCCTCCCTGTCTCACACTCTTCTTCTTTTCTCTCTCTCTCTCTCTCTCTCTCTCTCTCTCTCTCTCTCTCTCTCTCTCTCTCTCTCTCTCTCTCTCTCTCTCTCTC
>NC_061825.1:40225906-40230906 GCF_019202785.1 Penaeus chinensis | reverse complement strand
TGACTGACAGATTCCGCAGTGGAGTTTACAGTCCCTTGCGATGAATGAGTAGATGGAGCAATGGGAGTGATGACAATAATGGTAATGATAATAGGTTTGATATTCTATAGTAGTTCTTTTATTATCGATTATTATGCCAAAGGTAGAAGGGATTATAGTGATGATGATGTATAAGGTAACAGGAAGGATAATGAGTGTTACAGTAATAAAGATAATAATAATAATAATAGTAATAATGATAATAATAATGGTAGTAATAGTAGTAACAGTAAATAGTGATATCATTAACAATAATGATATTGGTACTATTGTCACCATTACTGCTACTACTACTACTACTACTACTACTAAAACTACTACTACGAACAATGATGATAACAATAATTATCATCATAATAAAGATAATAAGGATAATGATGATGATATAAATGATAATGATAATAATAAAACAATAAAAAGGACAAGAACAGTGATGACAATGGTAACATTCACACAAAAAATAGAAGGAGAGAAAAACGCGAAAAATAAAAACAAAAAGTATAACGCAATTCCGCTCAACTTAATTCCTCATTTCCACCCATTCCTTCACTATCATCAAAATTCCTGGCCCTCTTTCGCTCTCAGAATACCCTACCCCCCCCCCTCTTCTAGCCCTTCCCTCCCCTTCCCCCTCCCCCTCCTCTGGCCCCTCCCTCCCCTTCCTTCCCTCTTCCTCTTCTTGCCCCTCCCTCCCCTTCCTTCCCCCCTCCTCTTGCCCTTTCCTCCCCTTCTCTTCCCTCACTCTTCCTCTTTCTACTCCTCCCTCTTCTCGTCCCTCCCTCCCCTTCCTTTCCGCCCTCCTCTCGCCCTTTCCTCCCCTTCCCCCCACCCCCCTCCTCTCGCCCTTTCCTCCCCTTCTCTTCCCTCACTCTTCCTCTTTCTACTCCTCCCTCTTCTCGTCCCTCCCTCCCCTTCCTTTCCGCCCTCCTATCGTCCCTTCCTCCCCTTCCCCCCACCCCCCTCTTCTCGCCCTTTCCTCCCCTTCCCTCCACCCCCATCCCCTCGCCCTTTCCTCCCCTTCCCCCCACCTCCCCTCTTCTCGCCCTTTCCTCCCCTCCCCCCCCCCCCCCTCCTCTCGCCCTTTCCTCCCCTTCCTTTCCCCCCTCCTATCCCCCCTTCCTCCCCTTCCTTCCCCCCTCCCCCCCTCCTACCTTTTCCATCCTTCCTCCCTCCCCCATTTCGCCTCCCCACCCCACCCCTTTCTCCCCCTCCCCCACCCCCCCACTTCCCCCACTCCCCCACTCCCCCACTGCCCCCACTACTTTCTTCGGTGCCTCAACAACCACCAAAGTTGCGTTGAACTTCCGCCCGGGACTTAAAAGGCAAACTTAAGGCTTCTGTATCGTTCTTCTGCTCCATCAAACTCCTTCAAGGCATTCAGTCGGCGCTTGGGGGGCAGCCTTAATCTTTCAGGAGTGGGGGGGGGGGGGGGGGGGGGGAGGGGGGGTAGGAGGAAGGGGGGGGTGGAGGGAAGGGGGGGTAGGAGGAAGGGGGGGAAGGAGGAAGGGGGGGTAGGAGGAAGGGGGGGAGGGGGAGGAGGAAGGAGAGGAGGAGGAAAGGGGGGGTAGGGAAGGAAGGTGGAGGAGGAGGAGAAAGGGGTTAGGAGGAAGGGGAGGAGGGAGGAGAAAGGGGGGTGGAGGAGGAAGGGGGGTAGGAGGAAGGAGGAGGAGGAGGAGGGGGAAGAGGAGGATGGAGGAAGGGGGGGGAGGAGGAGGGAGGAAGGGAGGGTAGGAGGAAGGTGGGGTAGGAGGAAGGAGGAGGAGGAGGAAAAGGGGGTAGGAGGAGGAGGAGGAGGAGGAGAAAGGGGGGGAGGAGGAGGAGGGGTGGGTAGGAGGAAGGGAGGAGGAGGAGGGGGGAAGAGGGATGAGGAGGAAGGGGGAGGAGGAGGAGAGGAAGGGGGGGGGAGGAGGAGGAGGATGGGGGGCTAGGAAGAGGAGGAGAGGAAGGCAGGAGGAGGAGGAAATGGGGTAGGAGAAGGGGGGGAAGAGGAGGAGGAGGAGGGGGTAGGAGGAGGAGGAGGATGGGAGGCTAGGAGGAGGAGAGGAGGAAGGGGGTAGGAGGAGGAGGAGGAAGGGGTTAGGAGGAGGAGGAGGGGGAAAGGGGGTTAGGAGGAAGGGGGGGAGGAGGAGGAGGAAGGGGGTAGGAGGAACGAGGAGGAAGGGGGGGTAGGAGAAGGAAGAGGAGGAAGGGGGGTAGGAGGAGGAGGAGGAGGATGGGGGGCTAGGAGGAGGAAGAGGAGGAAGGGGGGTAGGAGGAGGAAGAGGAGGAGGAGGAGGAAAGGGGAGTAGGAGGAAGGGGGGGGAGGAGGAGGAGGGGAGGAGGAGGAGGAGGAGGAGGAGGAGGAGGAGGAGGAGGAGGAGGATGGGGGGCTAGGAGGAGGAAGAGGAGGAAGGGGGGTAGGAGGAGGAAGAGGAGAGGAGGAGGAGGAAAGGGGGTAGGAGGAAGCGGAGGGGGGAGGAGGAGGAGGAGGAGGAGAGGAGGAGGAGGAGGAGGAGGAGGAGGAGGAGGAGGAGGAGGAGGAGGAGGAGGTGGAGGAGGAGGAGGAAGGGGAGGAGGAGGACGGGGATGGGAGGAAGAGGAGGAGGAGGAGAAGGAAGAGGAGGAGGAGGAGGAGGAAGAGGAGGATGAGGATAGCGGGGATGGGAGAAAGAGGAGATGGAGGAGGAGGAGGAGGAGGAAGGGGAGGAAGAGAAGGGGAGGAGGAAAGGGGGGAGGAGGGCAGGAAGAGGAGAAGGGCGGGGGTGGGCGAAAGAAGAGGAGGAGGAGGAGGAGGAGGAGGAGGAGGAGGAGGAGGAGGAGGAGGAGGAGGAGGAGGAGGAGGGCGGGGGCGGGAGAAAGAGGAGGTGGATGGGTACGAAACTAATTTAACTTGTTGCTCTTTTTTTCTTTTTTGCATTTACATATTTCTTTTTTCTCTCCCTACTTCTTTCTTCTCTGTCTTTGTCTATTCGTCTGATTTTCTGTCTGTATCCCAATCTCTCTCTCTTCTAGTCTCCCCTTTTTAACTTTCCTGCCTCTGTCTATCCGTCTGTCTGTCTGTCTCTATCAATCTGTCTATGCATCCACCCCCCCCCCCCTCTCACTCTCTCTCTCTCTCTCTCTTTCTCTCTCTCTCTCTCTCTCTCTCTCTCTCTCTCTCTCTCTCTCTCTCTCTCTCTCTCTCTCTCTCTCTCTCTCTCTCTCTCAATATCCCTCTCTCTCTCTCGTCAAACATGGGTTGTATCACCGTAGAGTTGTAAACACTTTATCTATCAGCATGTTGCCAAGTTTTGTTTTTGTGCCTCTTTATCACATTTGCGTATAGAAGCTGACAGATTGAAGACTGTATATGAAAAAGCTAAAACAAGATCAAAGACAGGTGAATTAAAGGATGAAAGAGAGACGAGAATGCAGAAAGGGGGAAAAAATGTAGAAAGAGAGAAAAAGAAAAAAGAAATGGAGAATGGTTGCGGAAAATAAAATCAAGCGCCAGCGACGGAAAATGGAAACACGCTCGGTAAGCTAAACCTCCGCACCCAGTATTAGTGTAACGAACGCCACAAGACACGAGCCAAATCCACTAGTTCAAACACACCCTTTCCCTTGCCTCGCTCCCCTCTCTTCCCCTCC
Source organism: Penaeus chinensis (assembly GCF_019202785.1). NCBI lineage: Eukaryota > Metazoa > Arthropoda > Malacostraca > Decapoda > Penaeidae > Penaeus > Penaeus chinensis. The sequence continues at coordinate 40,227,258 of NC_061825.1, read as the reverse complement.
CCTTACCTCCACCCTCCCTCTCTTCCCCTCACCCTCCCTCTCTTCCCCTCACCCTCCCTCTCTTCCCCTCACCCTCCCTCTCTTCCCCTCACCCTCCCTCTCTTCCCCTCACCCTCCCTCTCTTCCCCTCACCCTCCCTCTCTTCCCCTCACCCTCCCCTTACCTCACTCTCTTCCCCTCCCTATGCCCTTACTTCCATCCTCCCTCTCTTCCTCTCCCCATGCCCTTTCCCCCCCTTCCCCGTGTCTATAACCCCTTTCCCCTCGCTCCCCTTACCTCTACCCCCCTCTATCTATCTCCTTCCCATCATGTCTCTTTCGCCTCCCTTCCCCATGCTATTCCTCCCTTCTCTATGCTCCCTTTCTTACCCTCTCCTTGCCTTTCGCCCTTATCTATCCTCCTTATCTTCCTCTCCCCTTCTATTTTATCTCCACCCTTCTTCAATCCTCTCTCCTCCTTTCCTCTCCTCGTTCTCCTCACCCTTCGCCTCCTTCCTCCACTAGCGTCTTGTTTACTCATCTCTCTCACTGTTTATATATATTCTAAGATGCCTTTTGAAGAGGTCTCCGGCCGTAGAGAGGTTCAGCCATACACATACATTCAGATGTATTTGTAAATAACATCACTGCATCTCTTTTAGGTGGAATCTACTTGTCGATATCTCTCGACTTGCTCTCCTCTCACCCTTCCCTCTCCCTCCTCCTACCCTCTCTCCTTCTCTCCTCCATCGACCTGCCACCTCTCTTCTTTCCGCTTCTCCTCTACACGTTTCTTCTCCCCCCACTTCACCTTTCCCCTCTGTACGTCTCCCCTCTCCTCACTCCATATGTCCATTTTCGTGTCCCTCCCTCTATATATCCCCTCATCAACTCAGTTCATATTCTCCCCCTTCCTCTTCTCACCATTTCTCCCCTCGTCCTACTTCATCTCCCCCCCCCCCCCCCCCCTCTCTCTCTCTCTCCCTCTCTCCCCTTCCAGTAATACCAACAAATCAGTCCTGAACTTATAACATGTCTCTGACTAGTTACAAATCCGAGAGCAAGCAAAGTTGTCCATCCTGCTATCTCGCTTTCTAGGCGGAGGGGGAGCGGATGCTGCAGGTGATAAGATACAAGGTTGCTGTCCGACCCCTTTTAGTTAAACAACTCATGTTTTTTTTTGTTGTTTTTTTCTTGCTTTCTCTTTTTCGCTTTCTTTTTCTGTTCTTTTAATACCTGTTAATGTTTTTTTGTTTTTTTGTGTGACATCTTTCTTATTTTCCATCCTGATATCTTTAAGTGTAGGATGAGCCTCTTAAAATGATCTCTTCTCTTACCTATCTCTTGCCCTTGCTAACAAAAAGAATACGAGAA
>NC_061825.1:40208406-40215906 GCF_019202785.1 Penaeus chinensis | reverse complement strand
AGATTTTAAAACACTATAAAGTACAAGCGTAATTCTAATCAGTATGAAATAAGAAAGCAAAGATGAGCTTAATTGATATTCATGTAAGTGAGACAGAAGGAAAAAAATAATCGAGATTCCATTTGCTATCTAACTTAATTTACATCATCTACCCTATTTTTTCCTTAAAAAAGCGTGGATGAAAGTGGAAACAGGATAGAAAAAATAATATACATGTGTGTTTTCACCAGTTAAAAGGTCAGCTCTAGATTAACACAAGTTTTGCGTTTTAGCCCAAGCTCAGTCGTTGGTGATGAGTTAATCTTTCGCTTGTTGCTGACCAATACTTAATGCTCAGTTACATGCAAGCACTTTATTCGTCTTTACCATTCATTTGCTTGCAAAAAAAAAAAATTCGTTGAACAACTCTATGCTCGTACTCTCACTTGCACTCTCAGTCTCTTTCTAACCCTCACTCTCTCTCCCTTCCCCCCCCCCCCTCTCTCTCTCTCTCTCTCTCTCTCTCTCTTTCTCTTTCTCTTTCTCTCTCTCTCTCTCTCTCTCTCCACACACATATATACATACATTCACTAATAACATTTAAAAAATTATATCAACATGGCCATTTAACATCAAACGACCCCCATCCCCCCAATAGCAATGGAGGGGTTTAATCTTTGAAAGCAATGCTGAATTTTGCTGAATATGCTCAGAAATACGACAATATTCCCCATTCCAAATACTTTATGGTGATCAAAACTTTAGCATTTTGTGCTGACTGAATATAATATTATACTGTTGTATGATAAATCAAGCGTTTTGTGTGGTAGAGGAAATGAAAAAAGCATCCTATTTGAAAACACTCGACTACATACAAATATAAATGGATACAAACAACTGAGCCATATCTATATATCCATGTGTTTATATATAAAATATGATATATTCATACATATAGCTGTGCACATTTACACTCATCAAACTCACATTAGCACACAAATATACCATTGTGTTTATAAAGACGGGACATTCTACAAGCTCCTCGTTTTGCTGATGAATAAAGCCTCAGAACAGGAGAAAGGAAAATCCTATCAAACGGCATTCCAAACCAAAATCTAGTTCATATACTTGTAGAAAGAATTATACAACTGACCTTCAAAAATGTTTTGTTAAGTTTTCATCCAAAATCACTTTCTAAATGATTCACATTTTCCCCCAGACACAAGTTCCTAAATATCTGCTGATTGAACTTCGAAGGAAAATAGAAACCGGACAACTACATCTGCACAGATTTTACGAAGGAAAACTTACTTCTGCTTCATCGTATTTCAAAACACATCATATGAACGGATGAGCACACGTGCAAAGATAGTGTGTGTGTGTGTGTGTGTGTGTGTGTGTGTGTGTGTGTGTGTGTGTGTGTGTGTGTGTGTGTGTGTGTGTGTGGTGGTATACGTGTATGTGCGTGTGTATAATTACGTACGTGTTACCGAGATAATGACTCAATGACCAAAAAAAAATTGAAATGCTCATGAGAAACGACTGAATTTCAGAGATACAAAGGTTGAATAATCTATCTTCGATGCGACCGGTACATATGCGCATAAATGAATAAATGCAACAACAATGTTCAAACACCTATGAACATCCAACTGCGTTTCGTTTTGTTAAATTTTCAAATCAAGATTACCAACCTTGTAGAACAATACATTATACCTCGACAGACTTCAGACTCCTCAGGCAACCAGAAATAGGTGTACGTGTATAAGTATATGGAACGTGTATTCCGCTATATGGGAATAATGCACATACACGTATATGAACACATACCGCACGCGCGAGTGCATGTGTGAAAGTATCTATCTATATATATTTATATTAATACATAATTATATAGATATATCTGTACATAAATATATATATATCATTATAAGTACATAGATACACAAATATATGTAAACACATACATATATATATGCGACATCCTCCCGAGTCCGTAGCCCATCAAAGGCATGGGCCGCCGCCAGCCTCCTCCGGGTCGCTCCCGCGGGCAGTCCGAGCAGAAGCGAAGCATTGTTTACCTCGTCCGTTTCTCGGAATTTCGATGCTTGTTGTTTTTTTGCCATTTCCTTTTATCTTTTGGTCTATTTATTGAGTTACTATACGGGTAATGCGTCTTTGGTGGGATGGATTATTTGTGCGAGAGATCTGCCTGCCTTGAAGCTTTTCGTTTACAAAGGACGTCAATATTGTCGTCTTAAAGGCGGAAAAATTCTGATATTTCTTTCCCGATTTTGTAACATGTATATATGTATGTGTGTATATATATATATATATATATATATATATATATAACATATATAATGTATATATAAATATATGTAATGTATATATAAATATATGTAATGTATATAATATATAAACTATAAATACATAATATATATGTAATATATATATATATATATATATGTATACAAACTAACATAAACATGTACCTACATACATACACATACGCACGCATGAAAACACACGCACATATATGTATGTGTGTGTTGTGTGGTAGAGACTGTTTAGAATATGGCTAGCGACTTCTTTCCCATTTTTTAATCTCTCTCTCTTACTTTCATTTCAACTCGATGCTGCTCATTGGATATCTGCATGAATTTATGGAACTGTAATAGCCTCTGTGAAAACTAAAGGTGCTATAAAAACCTTTCCAAAAAAAACATTTTAATATGGATGAGGCCTTTTCTTCGAAATCTTTCTCATACGAAAGCTCAGCCTTACATGACATTTTTTCTTCTCTCTTTTCTAGCTGTAAGTGAACACGATAAACATCACTATTTCTCCTTGTCGGTCATGTGCACTCTTCAAGATCAATGGACACGTGGCAGCAGACTCGAACAGATTCAGCGTGAGAACTCATATTTACTTTTCTTCTTATGCTCTTTCTCTATTGCCTATGAATCATAGTTTCAAGTATTTGTTTTCTTTATTCTTTCTACCTCAGTGTCTCTTACCGTGTCCATTCCCACTGTTCTCTTAATTACAGACATATACATAGCGAAAACTGTATGACGATATAACATACAAAAAATACGCGCACACATTCACACGATTAAGGGAACACTTTATTTTTGGGATATCACAGACATATACTGGCGCACTGGAGTTTTCCATCCTCGCTAGTTTGCAACCTTAGCGACCTGTGAATCAGTTTCACTGCCTTTGACCCAATTGCAATAAACAAGGTCTACACAGGATTGCCAAAAGCGAGCCAACCCCCAAATCCGGAGTGAGTTAGCTAGTGGTAGCCACGACGATTTTGTGCTCCTGACTTGCCGAATCGTTATTTCTTTCTTGGTTGGGGATTTTCTGATCATTTTGACTCTATTGCAAGCATAATGCGTTACCTCCAGCCTTGTGAAGTTGCACGGGCAGTCCAACTGCTGGAGGATGGGTCATCTGTACATCAGGTGGCCAGAAGGTTCAGAGTGTCTCCCAGTGTCATCTCCCGTGATGAGAGACCAGCCAGTACTCCAGGAGGCCTGGGCAAGGCAGAATAAGGGCCACCACCCAACAAGAGGACAGATTTCTCCGGATATCTGCGATGCGGTCCAGTCTAGAGTGCATACAGGCTTGTGGAGAGCATACCCACTACTCAAAAGGCTGTGCAATGTGTTGTGCTGCAACATTGTCATTCCTCTCTACAATCACTTTGTTTTTCAAAATAATTTCGTAAGTCGGTTCTTTTTTTGGCAAGTTTGACGTTCTGTTGTTCAGGGTACAATGGGAATTAAGTTTCAGTACAAAATTGTAACATTTGGACATTCGACATTGAGTTTTGAAATGAAATACAATTGTCTTTTTTTTTTTTTCTTTTGATGCTCACAAGTATATCTTCCACTTTTGTCTGTTCCCTGATCCACGTCGCCCTCATCCGATCTCTTAGGCTAATTCCCAGCATCAGCCTCTCCATCCCTCTCTGGGCACTCACTAGTTTCCTCTCCAGTATTTTGGTTGTAGGCCATGTTTCTGATCCATAACTGGGAGGACGCATTGATTAAAGACTTTTCTTTTTAAGCATAATGACAAGGAGCCTCTTAGAGTGCTCCTGTGTCTGCCGAAGGCGCTCCAGCCTAGACTGATGCGTCGCTTAATTTCCTTTTCGTTAGATGTGTTTGTCTGTACGAGTTGCCCTAGGTGTATATACTTGTTCACTACCTATAGTGCTTCGCCTTGTACATGTATCTGTTCGAATTGAATTGTACTGTTGAACATGATCTTCCTAAGTCATCTGCAAATTTTAGATTGTTTAGGTATTCATCTCCTCTTTTGATACCCTTTTCGTTCTATTTTGGTTTGAATATTTCCTCAAGGCAAGCTGTAAACAGTTTTGGTGAGATGGTATCGCCCTGTCTAAAAACTTTTTTAATTGGTATTTTATCGGTTTCCGTGTGGAGCTTGATGGTTGCTGTCCCATCTTCGTATATATCTTCAACTATTTAACAATATACCTCTTCTACTCCCTGTCTTCGAATAGCTTCTAGTAATTCTGGTATTTGTACAGAGTCAAATGCCTTTTCGTAATCGATGAATGCCTTACACAGGGATTTCCTATATTAGTTTTTTTCTCTTAATTGGGTGAGCGTGTGGATGTGGTCTGTTGTTAAGAATCCACTGCGGAAGCCTACCTGTTCTCTAGGCTGGTTAGAATGCAGACTGTCAGAGAAGCGAGTTGTGATGATTTTAGTGAACAGTTTGTAAGAAATTGAAAGGAGGCTCACGGTCGGTAGTTTTTTTTTTTTTTAAATCTTATCTATCCCCTTTTTTATGTATCAAAATAATTGTTGCATTTTTCCAGGCTTTTGGAGTTTTACCGTTGAGAAGGCTTTTGTTAAAAAGATTGGCTAATTTCTCTTGCATCTTTTATAAGATCTAAACTAATTCCGTCTTCACCTGGTGTTTTCCCTCTCTTCATGCCTTTAAGCACTCTTTTTATTTCTTCTGTTTTGATGTTAGGTACGTCTCTAGTAACTGGGTTCGCTTCATATATATACATATATATATTTATATGTATATTCATTTATATATATATATATATATATATGTATTCATATATATATATTTATATACATTTATATATATTAATTTATATATATACATATATACATATAATCATATATATATATATGTATATTTATATACATTTGTATATATACATTTATATATATTCATTTATATATTTATATATTCGTTTATGTAATATATATTTGTATATTAATTTATATAATATATATCTATATATTGATTTATATAATATATATAATTATATATATATTCATATATATATAGATATTCATATATATACATATATATATTCATAATACTCATATAAATATACATATATATATAAATATATTTATATATATTCATATAAATATATGTATACATATATGTATATATAAATATATTTATATATATTCATATAAATATATGTATACATATATGTATATATAAATATATATACATATATACACATATATAAGTATATATAAATATATACATACTTATATATGAATATATATATAAATATATATGTATATATATTCATATATATATACATATATGTATATATATGTATATATTCATGTATATATTCATATATGTATTCATATATATATTCATATATGTACATATATATTCATATATGCATATATATATTCATACATATACATATAAATTCATATATACATACATATATTCATATATATATTCATATACATGAAAACATATACATATATATACATATAAATATATTCATGTATATATTCGCATAAATCTATGCATATATTCATATAAATATATATATATATAAATATTCACATATATATATATTCATACATATATATATTCATTTATATATAAATACATATATGAATATATGTATATGATGTTCATATATATTTGCATATACATATATATATTCATATTTATATACTCATAAATTTATATACATGAATAATATATGTGTATGATAATGTATATGAATATGTATATTGTGTATATATATTCATATATGTGTGTATATATATACACATATATGTGTATATATATATATTTGTTTATATATATATATATATATATATTCATATATATATACAGATATTTACATTCATATTCATATATATATATATATATATATATATTCATGCATACATTCATATAAATGTGTATATACATGTGTGTATATATAAATATATATATATTCATATATATACATATATGCATGCTTATATTTGCAATTATATATGCATATATTCACATATATATACATATATATATTCATATGAATATATATATATAAATATATATATATATATATATATATACTTGCATGAGTATATATGCATATGTATATATGTACATATACATAAATACTCATGTAAGTATATATATATATATATATATATATATATATATATATATTTATATAGATACCAATATATACATATATATTTATACTCTCTTAAATATATATATATATATTCATATAAACATATATATATATATATGGTAGAAAAACCCACAATGTAAAACTAGATTTATTAAAAATGAGACAACAGTTTCGGAATCCACCTGGACCTGCAGATGGAATCCAGGTGGATTCCAAAACTGTTGTCTCATTTTTAATAAATCTAGTTTTACATTGTGGTTTTTTTTTTACCATAGTATCAACACGGTAGTGTTTTCTCCTTTCATATATATGTATATATATATGTATTTATGTATTCATAGAAATATACATATTCATATATGTATATATATATATATATCTACACGCACATATATATACATATATATTCATATATATATATATATATATATTTTTATATATATATTCATATATATACATATATATTCATATACATATCTATATATATTCATACATACATACATATATATTTATATATATGATCATATATATACATATATACATATATATTAATTTATATTCATATATATAGTCATATACATTCATATATATTCATATATATAGATAGATATAGAGATAGATAAATTAATATATATATATGATATATATATATATATATTCATCTATATATACTCGAATGTATATATATAAATATATATAAATATATATATATATGTATATATACTCATAAATAAATATTCATATATAAACTCATATATATATATATTCATATACATATATGTATATATATTCATATATATATATGAATCTATATATACATATATGTTTGTTCTTATAGTCACATTCATATATTCATATACACATTCATCTATATATATATATATATATATATATATTCATATATATATATTCATATGCATACATATACATATATAAAATGTATTTATATATATATTCATATATATGTACATATATTCATATACAATATACATATATTTATTTGTATATATATTCACATATATATTTATATATATTTATATATATATTCATATATATATATATAT
>NC_061825.1:40185742-40190742 GCF_019202785.1 Penaeus chinensis | reverse complement strand
GAATTTACTAATGCTATGAATATATATGGTATAATTTTCATTATAATTTCTATAATGTTATTGACATTAGTAGTGGCAATAAAAGAAAACAAAATATTTTTGAAAATCAAGGAAAAGGGTAAACAGATGAGACAAGTTGTAGACATAACTGGCTCATTGGTGACTAAGTACAAGTGGAGCCATCTATGTGTAAAAACAATAAAGTAAACTCAATGTGGGCATGGCATGTACACACATGCCATACCCATCGGTTCAGGGTTAAATCCTTGTAACCAATAAATGCCTTTTTGAATTTTGAAAACCCAGTGAATCTTGCCTTTTTTTGTGGCTGACAGACAGGCTGGAGGGTTTGCTGTTCTATGGGGGTTAAACATGAAAGAAATAAGGAAAATGACATAATTAAATTATCATGTTTGCCAAAGAGATGTTTTTTCATTTCATATGCATTTTTTAAGACATTTCTTGGATTTTCTCTTATTTCAAGTATGTTTTATAATAATCATATTGATATTTTTTTCTAGTATTTTCTCTGGAAAAAAACAGTGTTAATTCAATTCACTTCATGCAATTCAGCAATAGGAGCCTTTCAAAAAAAACTAGTATAAATCAAATACTGAAACTCTTGAGATAAATTCCAGTGTCAGAAAAGGGGCAAATATCTTATTCTTATAATTATGCCGAGGATTTTAACTATGATTGGAAACAATGATAACACATATTTCAACTATGATCAGAAACAATGATAACACATTCCACAAATAACTTAACCCAATTCTGCTGGGGAAAATTAATAAAAAATGGGGAAAATGCTGTGCTCATTTTTTTTTTTGTGTGTGAAATGTCTCTGTACATATATGGCTCTGCTAGTGCTTAGCCACTAGTCAATTAGTAGACCTTGTGACATAACCTCATTTCACGTTTCCTTGAACTGGCAGGAAAAACATATTTTTTACTAGTACTATGAATATCAATGGTGTTCTTTATATTATAAACATTATAATCACTATAATGTTATAAACATTAGTAACATCAAAATAAGATAATGTAAAATATTTTTGTAAATCAATGAAAAGGGTGAACTGGCAAGACAGGCAGTACTCTTAATTGGCTCATTGGTGACTTAGTACAATTGTAGCCATCTATGTGTTGAAACAATTAAACAAGTAAATTCACAGTCGGCATGGCATGTGTGTATATTTATGCCATGCCCATCGGCATTGGGTTAATATACACAGACACAAGAAACAACTTGGTGTCAAATCACATGGTACATATACATGCAGACAAGTAATCATGTACAACCTTGGCATGTCTGCATGCCATCTGGCATCATGGGATGATATAAACGGATCTCCTAAATAATTTTGTCACCATAATTTTTTTTTTTTTAAATCATATTCATGATCCAAGTATCAGCAAATTATCATGGGTTACTGAAAAAGTAACTAAAACAGCACTGGCTCCCAGCCTGTACGTATTGCACAGGTTGGGTAATATTATCCTACATCCAGGTTCTGATCAGTTAACAACAGGAAGTCCTAACTAGCCGATACATCATAACTCACATATTGGACAGGTAATTCCATATCCACTACACTGATTACCTAACACATTCCTAGTCTAGTTAATACCCAAGATTTGGAGATTTTGGTTACTCCACACTAAGTAACCAGAAAATCAGATCAATCACTAACCACTGGTGACTGAACAGTCAACCTTGTATCTTCAGGGAAAAGGTTGTGAATAAGATGACAGAGCCCAGACTTTGGATTAAAATGTCTGACTTCTTTAACAGGCACAGCAACAACTGAAATATTGCATATAATATTTACAGCCTGATACAAAGGTGAACAATGATTACAAACTCCAATCAAAACCAAAATTTGTTTCTAGCATTGCAATGCACATCACCTGCAACACCAGCCATCATACAGCGGGATCTCACAATGCACTGATAACCTTCTGAGGAATAGTCAAATAAACTAAATCCAGTATTAGTTGAAATTAGTTGACCTTGGAGTGATTCAGATACATATTAAATTGCTTGCAAAGCCCATTCACTGGAGAGGAAGTACTGTCACAGCTCTGGCCCAGGGTCTGCAAACATTGCACAAAAAACAAGGTTTGATCATCCCACCTCCTACACACATATCCCTGTGGCTTAACAGGAGGAATGTCCAACAGTCATCTGCTTGGTCCTGACTGGCTGACAGCAGACACCTTGTGCCTAACCTACTGGACAGCTAACTGTCCCCCCTTCCAAGGTACATTCCTGGCCAACTTAACTCCTACAAACTGGAAATTTTGACACCATGCCAAACAACTAGTAAGTCAAATCTATTGGCTTATATCTCCAGCCATGACACTACATCACCTGCAACAAACAGCATCTCACTTGGATTTCAATCCCCATCACAACCTTACAAAAAGGTGTAGGGAAAAAATATAGCAGTTGAAATATCAACATTGCCATAATAATGAATATCATAAATTCAAACTCTGACCAGAAATGTGTTTCATTTGTTTTGGGTAGAAAAGCAGCATAAGATTTGTACCTAATGGTACATAATGTTTTGTGAGGCTCCATGCAACAAATGGCACCCCATGTTTTTTAAACTTTGCTTGGCTTACTTGAAAACATTTTACACTCTACATATAGTTGTTAGGATAAATAATATAAAAATGTACTACTATTTTCTCTACACTTCATTTTCTCTGGGAATGAAATTTGCTGAAATGTTTAAAAGTTTGTCTATCTACAACTAGAGATATAATCATTATTTCATGTTATCTGTAACTTATCTATAAATTCAACCAATTTTCTGTGATATACCAAAATGTTTCTTTATTGTTTCAAGTATCTCCTCTACTCACTGGTTGCCATACTCCTGTGCACTTTATTATGCATTACCTTCTTGCACAAGCCAAACTGGCTAGTTTGGTGTTTTTAACTTTGCCCATACTCTTATATGTGGTAACCAAAAGTACGCATGATATTTTCTACATCATGATACTATGCCAATGGGGGGGGGGGGGGGTGCATCTTATAGGCTGGTAAATATGATAGCTTCCTATGAGATCTCTTAATCCTTTTTTGAAGGAAAAGAGAATATACAAAGGAATTCATCTATATACATAAAACCATATCAAAAGTTTTTGTTTTTGTTGCTAGTTCCAGAGAAGTAACCGTACTATTCCACCTACTACATTCTGTTCAGGAAATAATAAAGGAATGCAGCATTAGGTTTCTACAATAATAAGTGCTTTATATAGACCTCAAATGCAAAAAGGAATGCCACACAACTCATATAAATACCAATCAGACATAATCAAGGAATGTCTGCCTCATCCCCCATTCTCCCTTTTGGCCATGGCATCATACATACTAAGAAAAGAGAAAAGGTGCATCTGAGACAGTCTAAAATAATTTGACAAACACCAAAAAAATGTGTGCAAGGGCAGGGGGGGGGGGGGGACATTATCAGAATTAAGGAAGGTAATAATGCCAAACTCACCATAGCAAAGCCAGAGAGAAGTGCAGACGTCTTACTAGAAGCCTTGAGCTTCGCCCGACTTAGGTGTAACTGTCGCAGCATGTGTAGCCCCATTGCATTTGTTGTTGATGGCACCAGGCGCATGGAGATCTGTGGGAAACCACACATTACACAGATGTAAATGATAACTTCTACTTATATTTTCTTGTTCCTCTGATAAACTTAGTGCAGTAGCTCTCTAAAGTTTTTTTGTGTTTTTTTCTTTGTACAGCTCAAAATAGCTAATATTAGATATCAGCTTTTGTGTAATATATTTTGAATAATTATTTGCAAACATTCTACAATTTCTCTAAAATATGCCTTTCTGAAATATGTAGTAAGCAGCATTTAAACAAATTTTACTAGCAGTAAACTTTTCTCAATCAGTTTTTACACCTTACAAAAATACCATCTAGACACTCTAGAGCTACTTCTTAGAATTAAGGAGAAAATCTTATGACAAAAGATGGCATTGCATTAAGGTCTCTACACAAGCCTCACACATCATGAAGCTGCTTGATCAGTGAGGAAAAATGTGAGTATTACTTGGGCACCTTTTTCACCTTTTCTTCACTTCTTTTCTTCTAAAATGCATTTCTTTCTTATATCTCCACATTCTAAGAGAAATGTTTCAATCATCATAATTTCCTACTGTATTAACCTGATCAACATTATCTTTTTCTCTATCTCTATCTCTATTTCTAACTCTATCTTTATCTCTATCTTTCCCTTCCCCTTTGAATGGACAAAGGAACATGAAGAAGAGTTGTTGTTGTTGTTGTTGTTGTTGTTGGTGTTGGTGTTGGTGTTGGTGTTGGTGTTGGTGTTGGTGTTGGTGTTGGTGTTGGTGTTGGTGTTGGTGTTGGTGGTGTTGGTGGTGGTGTTGGTGGTGGTGTTGGTGGTGGTGTTGGTGGTGTTGGTGGTGTTGGTGGTGTTGGTGTTGGTGTTGGTGGTGTTGGTGGTGTTGGTGGTGTTGTTGTTGTTGGTGTTGTTGGTGGTGTTGTTGGTGGTGTGGTGTTGTTGGTGTTGTTGGTGTTGTTGGTGGTGTGGTGTTGTTGGTGTTGTTGGTGTTGTTGGTGGTGTGGTGTTGTTGGTGTTGTTGGTGTTGTTGGTGTTGGTGGTGATTGATTTGATTTGGTAAAAAAAATATTTATAGAGCAGTGTACATGCCCTGCAAAAAGCCAGGGTAAGACACTGTAGCATCTATCCAAATTGGCTATGCTTCTAATTTTGTAGGTATCCACAGAAGTTCTCACAGTTTTCAGACGATTCTGAGAGTAAAATTTGAAAATGTCTCAGGCTGGAGTACTGACATATATAAAATTATCAACAAATACATAGATTAAATTAATAATTCTATATTACTCAAAATAACATATAAAGTTTTATCTGTTATTATACTAATACAATCATGTACATGTTGATTCTAAATAAAACTTGACATATAAGTGACCATGGGGCACCAAT
>NC_061825.1:40178242-40180742 GCF_019202785.1 Penaeus chinensis | reverse complement strand
GGAGGAGGAGGAGGAGGAGGAGGAGGAGGAGGTGGAAGAGGAATAGGAAGAGAGGAGGAGGAGGAGAAGGAAGAGGAATAGGAGGAGAGGAGGAGGAGGAGGAGGAGGAGGAAGAGGAAGAGGAAGAGGAAGAGGAAAAGGAAGAGGAGGAGGAGGAGGAGGAGGAAGAGGAAGAGGAAGAGGAAGAGGAAGAGGAAGAGGAAGAGGAAGAGGAAGAGGAAGAGAGGAAGAGGAAGAGGAAGAGAGGAGGAGGAGGAGGAGGAAGAGAGGAGGAGGAGGAGGAGGAAGAGAGGAGGAGGAGGAGGAAGAGAGGAGGAGGAGGAGGAGGAAGAGAGGAGGAGGAGGAGGAAGAGAGGAGGAGGAGGAGGAAGAGAGGAGGAAGAGGAGGAGGAAGATGAGGAAGAGAGGAGGAGGAGGAGGAGGAGGAGGAGGAGGAGGAGGAGGAGGAGGAGGAGGAGGAGGAGGAGGAGGAGGAGGAGGAGGAGGAGGAGGAGGATATGGAGGCAGAGGCAGAGGCAGAGGCAGAGGCAGAGGCAGAGGCAGAGGAGGAGGAGGAGGAGGAGGAGGAGGAGGAGGAGGAGGAGGAGGAGGAGGAGGAGGAGGAGGAGGAGGAGGAGGAGGAGGAGGAGGAGGAGGAGAAGGAGAAGGAGGAGAAGGAGAAGGAGGAGGAGGAGGAGGAGGATATGGAGGCAGAGGCAGAGGCAGAGGCAGAGGCAGAGGCAGAGGCAGAGGCAGAGGCAGAGGCAGAGGCAGAGGCAGAGGCAGAGGCAGAGGCAGAGGCAGAGGCAGAGGCAGAGGCAGAGGCAGAGGCAGAGGCAGAGGCAGAGGAGGAGGAGGAGGAGGAGGAGGAGGAGGAGGAGGAGGAGGAGGAAGAGGAGGAGGAAGAAGAAGAAGAAAAGGAAGAGGAGGATGAGAAAGAAAAAGAGGAGGAGGAGGAGGAGGAGGAAGAAAAAAAGGTGGAGGAGGAGGAAATACATCTCATATTCCAGTTCAACATTTTCTTGACAAAATCTAATTCCTTTGCAAAATAAAGATATGGTCATTCTTTTGTATACTTCATATAAACACAGTTTTTTCAAAGAGATTTAAAAGGCAATATAATATTCTCTTAGGCAAGTAATATGTGCTTTGCTAAAATGACCAACATGTGTTTATAGTATCAATTTTAATTTACTTGATAACTGCTGTTTTATACTGCTTGTGTAACAGTATGTAGCAATTCAATATTTGACAATAACATAAAAATGCATATTCCATCTTTAGAATTAACATAATTTTGTTAAGAATTTACCTTTTAACAGAAGAGCATATTCAATCTTATGTACACAGTAAGTGCAAAATAAAAGTGTATTTATACTTTATAGGTTTAAGAATTTAACAGTATGACATCAGTTGGACAATCAACAAAAAAGTAAAATAAGAAACAAAAAATAATGTAATACATATACAGTACATACACTGAAATAACTTTTTCATTGACAGTTCATGCATATACACCGAGACTGAATCAAAATATGATCATTATAATTTGCTTTTTTTGTTTTAAATGTATGAACATTCTCTCAAGATGTAAAATGAGAGAAGAATGATCCCTTTCAAAAGAGAATACAGGTATAAAGATCATGCTGCACAATAAATAAATATTTAGCTAAATTGTTCCTTCCCTGTTTCCACATGCTAATTAAAAAGTAACATTACTTTTACTTGAGATTACCTTTATCACTTCATCAATACAACAAAAATATTTTTTATGATCTTAAAAAACTCTTCCCCTATATATAAAAAAACATACAAGGTGCATAAGAGTGAAAACAAACTAGTATCAAGTTGTTTTATCAATACCTATCCTGTGCTTGATTAAGGTTTATCAATAGCTGTGAGACTAAAGAAGTTGTGAATCAGGTAGCCTCCAACATCATTACTCTTTCTTTTCAGTAAGTCTTTTTAGACATCATTTAAATGTCTTCATTTGACCTGACCCTGGACAACATTAAATTACCTATAATGAGCCATCACATTCCATCACCCACCATCTTTTTTTCTTTTTACATACAAACTTCTCTGATTTTTCTATGCCTTTGCAAGTAGCAAAATCTGATTCACAAAGTGTTGCCTCACTTCTTTTGAAAAGATAATGCATAAGTGCTGATCTTGATAACATTTGCTGCAACTGTGAAAGCTTTTACACTGGCTAAAACCATAATTCCTCTAGCATTCTGAAGTGCAAGATATAGACACGCTGTGCAACAGTAATTGCACAAAATCAAGCTGAAAGGTGCATTTCCATCAGAATATACATTACCTCTGCAAATAAATAAGAAAGTAGGGGATAGCTGTTAACCTAAATAAAAATTACCACATAAAAATTAGAATCACGTATACAAATATATAAATATTTCAATAAAATTTCAGATACAAATATATATATATATATATGTATATATACATATGTACAATATATAGATATATATATTATATATATACATATACTTATACTTAC
>NC_061825.1:40163242-40168242 GCF_019202785.1 Penaeus chinensis | reverse complement strand
GTGTGTGTGTGTGTGTGTGTGTGTGTGTGTGTGTGTGTGTGTGTGTGTGTGTGTGTGTGTGTGTGTGTGCGCATGTGTATGTGTGTGTTTGTTTTAGCTTATTATTTGTGTTTACACATAGATGGCTCCACAACTTAATTGGCAAGGAGTGAATTATTAGTCCTAGCTGGTAACTGTCTTCATTTTTGGAAGGATTTTTTTGACAATATGTAGTTGGTGGTAGTGACAGAGTTGGATTATAAAACTTATATAAAATAATAGAACCACACAAACCAAGACTAAGTTCTTCTATGGCAATATGTGCTTAAAAGGTAAAACAAGAGAGAACATAAAAGAAAGAAAAGTTCACCCAAATTTAACTCTCATTCTGTTTACATTGTGAGGATAAATTCTATACTAACCACATAACTTATTACTGCGATATGCCAAGTAGTTCATGTATTACTATGCACTTTTCAAAATAATAATTTGGTAATTATCAGTGCATGCTTCTCCACATTTATACTTTTAAGGTATTCTTTTAATGTTATTATATTTCCTACATATATTTTAAGACTTATTTATACAGTTCTTTACAAAAATCTTCTGCACATGCATGTTTTCACGACCAGGACCTTTAACAACACTCAGAGACCATTCCTTAATAACAATCACCAGTGAAAAATGTTTTGTTTGATATTTGAGCTTTTTAAGTGTCCCAAATGGCAAAAAGAGCGATTACCAAATGATTTAGACAATCGACAAGTTGTAAAAAAAAGATTGACAATCTCACTGTATAAAGGGATGGAGTTGTCAGCGAGCAACTTATTAGGATTAATTATTATATCAATAGAGAATATTCTGCAAGTGGAACACAACAATGGGCTAGGCATATATACATTACCACGGGGGTCCTGGAGGCATGGCCCCCTGGATAGGGAATATATACTACAGTGTTAGGTTAGGTTGGATGTTGGGTTAGGATATTTTGTCTAATGAAAAAATGTTACAGAGCCCCCTGGCTAGGTGCATTTACGAGAGTTGGCGCGTCAACCAGTAGGTTTCAAAGATGTTGGGTATGTCAAATGAGCTTCACAATGAGATTTTCTGCACATTTCATGGTATCTTTACACTTTTTTGTTCTATATTTATTCTATTTCAGCCTGCTTTACACCTTAATTTCCTTGATATACTTCATGCCCTATTAGGGCTATCAAATCAAGATTGTCAATGGAAATGGTAATCAGATCTCACCAATTCATTTGCACAAGGAACAACACCTAAAATCATTGAAATCATTGGATTTCATGCAGAAAAATATCAAAATTGTTTTAAAAGCAAACCACTACCCTGTTATCTATACTGACCCATTTTTTTATTATTATTATTTGAAGTTCAAAATCATAATAATCATACCATCAAAAATAAAAATAACAATATCAATATTAACTCACTGAATGTCGTGGAAAGTATTGGCTGAGTGATGGAAATATGCTGTCATGAAAAATTATAATGAAGGCCGGGGTAACAGGAATGACTTACCACGTGTAAAAGATTTAGGAGGAAGCTAAGGCTTTCATGTTTTCCACTGGTAACCATGGGTGGAATTAACCATATGCCCACTGTGACCAGAAGTGCAAGGTTTGTTTCAGAAAAATGAATAATCCAAAAATGTCAATAAATTACAAAGAACAAAATGTTACTTATTATTATTATTACACCGAGTTGTAAAAAACCCAGATATATGATATGGAGTCTGTACAGGGAAAACAATATATTATAATTTTAATACAGCTTATCACATGACATATAAACCTTGAAAAATGACAAAAAATGTTAATACAAAAAAGGAGATCACAACACTGCAAAGGGGAGGCAACCAGTCTTGTTTATATGTGCTGGACCTACACACTACACACCCATGTGAGTTGCCACTCAATTAAATATTGCCCAGATTTTGTGCCACATGCACACCAAAGTACATGTCATACCCACCAATTGACTCTTTGCAGGCTGAGCACTTGTGGAATCATCTTCAAGCAACAAAATTCATAAAGAACAGTACCCAGAACCAAGGGGTTCTGAGCTTCAAGATTATGATCTCTCACCTTGATATTACTGGTGAAGCCAAAAACACTGTTAGTCATTATTTTGTCTCTCCTACACTGATCTTCCTTGCATAAAATATTGATATTAAGTCCAGCCTTTTCCCTAGGAGTGTACTTGATTTTGTAAATCTTTACAGAAGGACCAAAAGGAAGATGCAAAGAGAAAATGAAAAATTGTGGTAATGCCATCAAATAACACTACTGAATACAGAACAGAACCTGCCATATACTAATTGAAGGTATGCTTACAATTTCTTATTAAAGATACACCCACAGCGACTCAAGCACTCACCATGGCTTCTGTGCCTTAGGCATTCTGCTAGAGAACAACAAACCCTCACTATGTATTTTCTGATAACACAGAACTTGTAATTTGTCATCAACTAAAAAACTAGTCCAAGCATTATCCCGGTCATTATGTGATATGGGGATTTGTTGCCTTTGCCAAAGCGCCAAGGGTGCGAAGGCTATGGCAACCACTAGACTTAGTCTCAGACAAATGCAATCCTAAGTTCAAGAACTACCTTAGTCTAGATTCCATCTATTGTCAATTGTGAATGTCACTGTCATGTACTAAAACTAAATATTTTTTCCTAAAAAAAAAAATATCATGTGACTGTCATCACAACATACAAAGGCAATTCTTTACAGTACAGATGCACTTGCCAGCGAATAAGACCCAACTCCACTTTACAAAATTTAATCAACGATCTAAATTGCCAACTCTGGGGAGAGTTGATGGGGGCTCTACCCCCAAACATCCCCAGCAAATGCTTTCTTCGCCTTAATATACACAGCAAAATAGAGCTATAACTCAAGAGCACCAAGTCGGCTTAGGCTGTAAGTGGTGCTTTGCACAATCTTTTTCTTTAATTAGTGACATTACTGTTCATGTCTGCAGATTATTTCTTGTACCAACGACTACAACTTTTTGTCCTTCAAGGATATCATTAGTATGTCCATAACATAAGGATTAACCAGAAATCCTTTATATGGCACCTTAGCTCTCACAATTGACCTAAGAGACTCAGAGAGAGAGAAAAAAATTCCCTGAAAAAAATATTTTTGAAAGTTAATAAAGTGCCATTAGCTTGTTAGCATTGAAGACCAAAGTCAAGGTTGAACTCTATGAAACTGGTTAACGATTACTACCTGAGACTACACACCTCCACAAGCAGTTATTAAGCCATGAAAAGCATCCAAAACAGCTCCTCCTCCTGATCGAAATCACGACATTTTAGGGTCTCTGTCACAGTGCCATCTCCTCTCCTACGTATATATCTCCGCACATAAAAGGAACTTGTCCTTTATCTATGAAAATGGGCAGACAAAGAAGGCTCTAACCTGACAGACCAGCTCGGAACACCTGACCTCCGTCTGAAGGTTCTTATCGGTCTTCTACAAAACAAACAACAACAAAAACATGTGAATTGTTGATGTCACTGCTCTTTCGACCAATCAAAATCCAGCAAATACTGTTGTGCTTGATGTCAAAGTCTTTTGGACCAATCAGGTTCATCAAATTATAGAATTACGCGATGAAATCTTTGTTTCCACCAATCGAAGTGTAACAGTACTTTGAGCATGACGATATACCCTTCTGGATCAGTCAAATGCTGAAAACTGCATTATATGACGTCACCTCATCGTAACCAATCAGAAGCTAAGGAATACAAGAATTTACTTCGTTAATTGCTAGTGTATTTCTTATTTTAATGAGTACTTATTTTGTATCGAGTGGATACAGATTAACTTTTGAGGACTTTGGTTGTAGATTTACCAGTAATAGTTACCAGTAATAATAGCAATACACATAAATGAGTACACATTGGGACACCCTGCATGTGGTAATGGAAGTCTTAGAGAAGAAAACCATAAATTCCTCGTCTCTTCTGTTAAGCAGTAGCAGTATATGCCTAGATGTCGAATACGTGCATTTTCATCTTGACCCTCTTTTTGGTTAACCGTAATGAAGTGAGCAACTCTTCACTTAAAATTGGACAATAGAAAACGGATATTGGTTAATGGTCAGAAGAAATAAATGTGCCAGACATCAAAGGTCACACAGCACTATGGTAAAGTATTGTAGCAAAAAGGGTAGATCAGGATAAGATGTATTAGATGCCAAAGGTTGTAGAACGCTGTAAGACAGAATATTAGTGTAAAGGGTATAGAGGGGGAGCAAATGGAATACAGTGGGGATTTGTAAAAGCATCTAAGTGGGAATGGTGAAGATTACAGGGAAGGAAGAGTGCTTGGTGATGCACATTGAGGAGAGGATGGGGTGTTTTTCATTTAAGTGGGAGGAAGAGGGGTAGGGGAAACTTGGGGAGGGGGAGGATGGATATCGGCAGATACTTTTAATGTAGAGCGACTAAAGGGATTCGATGGTGGATGAGGGAGTGGACCATTCTCTTGGGACATGTGTATGAACTTTTGGATGTCTTCAAGAGTCTCTGGAGGGGAGTTGGGTTGGTAGGTCTGAAAAACAAAGATCTTCTTATGTGGAGGAGAAGAGGGAATATATATCCAAAGAGCAGGAGAGGGTATGGTAGAAGATGGAGTGGAACGTTTAGGTTTTCTGGCGCGACAGGTAGAGTGAGGAGGGGGAGGGTAGGCACTGGGGAGGAGGTAGAGATTGAAGTATCTTGATTTAAACTAGAAAGGAATTTGATTGGGGGAGAGGCAGTAGAGATAGGTCGGTTCAGAGTAGAAGAAAGAGATACTGGAAGAGATGCCGAGATTTCTTGAGAAGTTGGGAGGGGAGCAGAGCGAAGTACAGTTTTCAAATAGGTAGAAAAGGAAAAACCTCTTCGGCGTGCTTCTTGTCTGGCCTCACGTAGAGCGAGGCCTAGTTTAAATCCGAGAACTGCTAACTCAGATTCGAGCTTGTAGGCAGGGCAGCTTCTGTAA
>NC_061825.1:40150742-40158242 GCF_019202785.1 Penaeus chinensis | reverse complement strand
AACTGCGTGTGAAAATTTATCATGCTACTGAGTGGGCAAGCCAGCTAAAGTCAATGCCGGTCTCAAACTGGTAAATACAATGTGTTAGAGTCAGGAATGACATCCGGTTATAATATATATGTATATTTACATCTGACAGAACCAAATGACAAGTGTTGACATATTTTCAAGATAATGCCATTTATGTGACCCACAATATCATCGCCAGTTTTGCCTTGAGGCAGATCATGAAATGGTACGGAGATAGAGAGAAAATTTTTTTTTTTTATAACTAGAGAAGGCTTACGATAGAGTACCTCGGAAAGGGCTATGGAGATATATGAGGATTGCAGAAAAGGTATAAATGAGAATTAATATTTTCACAATACAAGAGATATATTGTATTGTGAAGATATTCATTTTCATTCATACCTCTTCTACATTTGTTGCAGTGAATACGATTCATGTATGAGGATGAAGAGGGCGTCAGAGAAATATATGAATCTAGCTAAGGTACCGACTCAAGTGACCAGCAGCATCGGACCGAGAGGCAGTTTCTTGATTAGGGTTGGCATACATCAGGGCTCATCTCGTAGTCCATACCTATTCGTCTTAGGCAGGCCCCATGGTCGATGCACTCGGCTGATGACATTGATTTGATCAGTGAGAAAGAGGAGATGTGCAAAGTAAGCTAGTGCAGTGGCGAAGAGCATCGTAAGAATATCGATTGAAATTGAATAGGACAAAGACCGAATATCTATTTTTCAATGGAATGGAACAACTAGAATACATGAGGAGTGTTGTGCGCTCACAGGATGAGTATGAGATTGAAGAGTAAGGTGTATAAAACTATGGTTAGGCCGGCAATGCTATAATGGGGCAAAAAGAGGCCTGTAAAATAGGGCAAAGAAAGGAAAAAGTAGTAATTGAGATGCCCATGTTGAGGTGAATGTGTGGTCATTCATAGCGTGTCACTCCTGACAGCCAGCCATTCCATAGTTCTTTTGTTTACTACGACTAGATCGGTGTTGACTAGATTAGGAGAAAGTGGACACGATCGTAAAATGTGGTCAATAGTTTGGATGCGTTCTCCACACTCTCATGATGAGCAGATCTTCAGGCCCCATTTGACCATATTGTCCCCAGTTCTTGCGACCCCAGCTCTGTTGAGTGCAGACCACTCGTGCCTGGGAAGCTGGGCGCCGTCTGGAAACTCTTCTTTTGGCTCCTGGACTGCAGGATTGGGAGCTCTGGTTTCTGACTCCTTCCACTTATCCACTCTGTCCTTTTGAGCAGATGTGCCTGGAGGTAGATCAACTACACTGGCAAAGCTCTTCCGTGATTTTAGTAGACATGGTACTGGTTGGTGTTGGTGGAGTGGGTGCCTTGTGTCAGAGCTCTGTTTTTTTGTTTTTTTTTTTCCATTTTATCTGCTATGCACCGTCTGACGTTGGGGGTGCTATCCCAGCAAGTCTATAAAGGATGTTGGTAGGTGTGGGGCGCAGTGTGCCTGTAATGGTCCTGCATGTTTCATTGAGCATAGGGTCAATTTTGTCAGCATGTGCTGATCTGCTCCATACAGGTGAACAGTACTCGCCAGGGCAGATGTTTTCAAAGTGGTAGCATTTGCTCCCCACTTTGCGCCTACTAGTTTTTTTTTTTTTTCAGTAGGACATTTCGGGAGCTTATTTTCCCTCTGAGTTTGTTCACATGAGAGGCAAAAGAGAGTGTTTTGTCCAGTGTCACCCCTAAGTACACTGGATTCTGTCCTTACGCAGGAGTTGAATAGACATAGAAGCCATTCCTGGGCTCTTGGAATGTGTGGTATCACAAGAAGAGACAGGATAATAAATGAAATGATAAGAAGCTTATAGAGCTTACTAAGAAACCACTAGTAAGTAGGTTATGGGAGTTTGGTCATATGAGGAGGAATATTGTCTATGTTGGAAGAAGAGTTATGGAGATGGAAGCAGAGGGAAGGAGGAAGGGTCAAAATGAGATGAAAATTAGATCGCGGGCAACCTGAAAGCTACTTTTTTAATACTGAAAAAATGAATGACAGACCTAGATGGAGAAGACGAGTCAGGAATAACGACTCAATATAAAAGTGGGAAAAAACTATGGTAGTATATAAAAACAAGTATGAAGATGAAGCTGCATAACCAACGAAAAGAAAACAAAGGTTTCGGAAAAGGTTTTTAATCTGGAAAATGAAACATCAATGTAAAATATGTAGTAGTGTACATTTAATCACGGTAACAGAAAATGGTGTGAAACGAATAGAATATCGTTTGGGTATTATGAGTTTGAAAAAATAAATTTAGTTAATTAAATTGTAAAATTGACTGGCAAATATAGAAATAAAGAAGTCTACCCTTTGGCATATTGTTATCTGTGTTATTAGTATTAGTGATTTACATCCTTTTATTGTCTGAGATCCCTGAAATTATGTAAAATACTAATGATAACTGAATGTCTTTTTTCATTCATATAGTGCATGTTTCATATTTTATGGCTAACTCATGGTGTTTGACTTGGTGATAGCCAAATGACCGAGGTGGGTTGTGCCTCATGAAATCATGCGCTGAGTCAATGTATGACGCTCGACGATTTTCTTATCTGTTTCTCTTCCCCTTCGGCTAAGACTCATATTTTATTTTCATTCCTTTTTTCCTCTATTATCTACCCCTTTTTGGCTGTAATGTTGAGGGTGAAAGGGCTGACTCTTCTACTCTAAACTTTCTTTCATTGAAGTAATGAAAAAGGATTGTAAATTGTATTTTCATTCCCTTTGATGGTTTGGCTATACCGACTTTACAAATACAGCATCGACATTTCTAGAATCTTGATCCCTGCTTTGCAAGACATCCGCAAATGTCCAACCGCGCTATGCCATTATGTACATGTAAAGGGTAAGAAAACACTGAATATTACAGAAGCCCCTTAATATGAGTTTGTCTATAATATTTACTGATAATTTCTTGTTCCCTACATTTTTGTTCAGATCCGCGATGTCGACTGTCAATTTTGTTTTGAACATTTATTTTCCTGTCAACATACTTGACATTGATATTGGTCTTTCTGAGAAGAAAAGTCAGTCCTTATTTTAAAGTAAACTGGAGAATGGTCTCATCATCGATATTGATTAATTTATTTCTGTAAGGTGCAGGATTATACATACATTCATACATACAATATATTTATGTGTGTGTGTGTGTGTGTGTGTGTGTGTGTGTGTGTGTGTGTGTGTGTGTGTGTGTGTGCGCGCGCGTGGATGCGTGCGTGCGTGCGTGTAGACACATACACATATGTATATATATTTATGTGTGTCTGTGTGTGTGCACGCGTGTTTGTGTGTGTGTGTGTACTTTACATATAGATATGTACGGTATTTTCATTCATATACATATATACCCGATGCCATATTACACAAATATCTTTAAATACTTTTTTATATAAAAATAAACAAAATTGTAAATTTATATTAAATAATCTGTTTATATATTAATTGATTCACACATGTAGCCACGTTCGATTTATCCATACACAATGTCTAATATTATCTATTTATATACATTTGTACTTTAATTTTAGACATATTTTTGGTCAACAAAAGCGATGCTCCGCTGCGGGATGTGAACGAACGCAATCCCGTGTTGTGGCT
The DNA here is from genome assembly GCF_019202785.1 of Penaeus chinensis. Lineage (NCBI taxonomy): Eukaryota > Metazoa > Arthropoda > Malacostraca > Decapoda > Penaeidae > Penaeus > Penaeus chinensis. The sequence continues at coordinate 40,154,599 of NC_061825.1, read as the reverse complement.
TGTCTTGGGGACGTCCGCACACTTTTGCTGCCGAGAGTTTTTTCTGGAATTTCTATTTGCTAAGATGGTAAGAGCCCTTGTATGATTGCCACACCAATCTGATAAGCGTATTTCCACGACTGTTTTTAGTTTGGTATTAGATATTCTATAAGGGGCGATAAAATGAGGTGAGATTGCCTAGCTTGGCGTCTCTGCCCTTTCCTGGCTTTTCTGGTGTAAAAACGATGCCACAATTTCGTAGTTTTACTGTTCTATAGAATTTAACAATCTAGATTTTACTGTAGAATTGTATGTATTATCGCCTCCCCCTGGGTTCGAGGATTAGCCAATAGTATGATAGTGATATTTGCTTTGGTTAATATGGTGGTATTCTCTTGCTATTTTGTTGTTTGTTATAGTTTGCGATATTTATTAGGATAATATTGGCCATGTTTAAGTTATGTTGTAGGGGTGGTTAGGTTTAAGGTGTAAGTATGGATATATGATTAATGTTAGCAAGAGTGATGCACAGAAAGAGAGGGAATGAGGCACTGCCATCTTATAGAGCACATGAAATAGATTGATAAGCAACACAGGTACAGCTGCTCTGGCCTCATATTTACAGTAAAATTATGAAAATATCCCCTGCATATCACTGCTCAGAGACAAACTCTACAATACCCTCACACAGCCAGTATTCTTAATGTTGTGTGTTTTTATGAGCTGGCACAAAGTTTTACTAAAGAGGGGATACAGGGGGCTTGCCTCCCTGTCTAGGGAGTAAATAGAAAGTAGGAAATGTTAGATTTGGATTTTGAGAGTGCATGAATAAGTAATGGATATATTTGTAGTATGGTCTCTTCTTGTATGTACTTGAGGGCATTTATAGAGTGACTTCTGACACCAAAATTGACCTTGCCTTCCAGTAGAATGTCGCGTTCTCAGAGGAAGCTATAGTTTGTCTCGCACAGCTGTAAGGCCATAGGTAAACTTTGCCTGTAATAGATGGAGCAACAGAAAATAAGACTTTCTTTCATCTATGGTATTTCTCTCATTAGTTAATAATAAAGTGGTGCAACATACAATACTTTGGCATGGATTTACAGAAAAATCTGATGATTATTATAAAGAAAGGAAAAAACTACACTCCCTGATACATGATATAAACTGCTAAAGAGAATTATATCATTAGAAATGAAGAAAATAGACCAAGGCAGGTGCCACATGGAGAGTAGCCTAAGGCCAGAGTGGTTGGGTGGAGGTTCGGGGACAGTGCCACAATAGGGAAATACAGTAATAGGGTGGGGCCTATTGATTTGCATTTTCCAGATGGTAATAGTTTTTTACTTTTCACTGACTCCAATCATCACACAAGGTAGTCCACAACTCAGTGCAAGAAAAATAAAACTATGTAACACTATGTTGCTTTTGTCCTTTTTTTTTTTTTTTTTTTTTTTTATGTAATATTCAATCTTGCGTTGCTGCTCATGGCGCCAGGAATAGGTTGCTGAGCATGGAAATGGCATCTTCCATGGAGCCAGTGCTCTTGCAGTCATTGGTCACAAACATTTCATTCCACAATCATACATCGATAGGAATATTGCAGTATCGCCAAATGAGTAAAATAAATCTCCCAATAGGTTTCTGCACTTGTGGCTAGTTTTTTCCATCACCCCGGCTTTCAGCCGCAATGCTCATGATGGCCGATTCACGTCACTTGGCCTACAGCCGATTTTCCTGTCATAGCATATTCACATCACCTGCCCTGGATTTTTTTATGACATGGTGGTCATGTCATTCCTTGTATTTTCAGAATTTTTTTTTCTAATGTAATTAACATTAATGCTGTTATTATTATTATTTTCATTATGATTATAATAAAGTTAGATTAATATTAACAATAATTTAGAATCACCCCAAAAATCACAGAAAAGGATAAATAGGTGAGAAAGAGAGAAATGATAGTTGATTCCTTATTGACTAAGTACATTTGGAGAAGACTCTATGTAAACACAATTAATAAATTTAAATTTCAGAGGACCTGGCATGTATGTCATGCCATCTGCATCCAGTGGGTTAACAGTGGTGTATTACTAGTATACCCAGTTCTTTGTTACAGCCCCCCCTTGTTTGTATCATAGACAAGTTATTGTACTGCACGTCATAACAGGACATCTGACCCATAAGCTGATAATATCTCATAATAACACTTACTTCACAGTGTGTGTGTGCTTGTGTGTGCATGCATGTGCTTGTATAAATATGTATATACATATGCAATCTGCATAGAAATGTTAGTCATGGAGGGGTCCAGTATCTTGATTTCCACGCAAACTGAGTTATATTTATAGAAAGGATCTCTGGTACACAGAATGTTAATGGGGATGGCAACACTTACAGCTAAAATCATCAAGTATTAGGCATGAAGACTTGAAATGTTCCATATGAATTGATACTTATGTTCCCAACATTTTATGTGAATAAAAACAATGATGTTATGATGTCATTTCATAGCACATTGCTTCATCTTCTATAGCGATCTTAATAATGAATGAGTTTTTCTTATTTTTTGTCTGTGCTTACACTAATTATATTGTCAGGGCCCTAAGTGATGAGAATTGAAAAATATCTCATATGTCACCAAATATCGCTGTCATTTTGTTGCTTCTGGATAATGTCATCAAAACATTCATCTATTACTTGTAACTCCTTCACTTTATCGAAAATATTTCCCTGTTGTCCCTCACCTATGTATGAACCAGTATCCCTTATCGTCACAAGTAATTCAAAATTATTTTCTACAAGTTCAGTAAAGGCAGAATTAGATATTGGAGATGCAGCCTTCTAAAGATTCAACATGGTTGTATGCATTTTATTTCTTTCCCAAAATACTTGATTTTCTTATGTCTTACTCATTGTCATAAATAGCGAAGGTGCTCATAAGATCAGCAAAATATTTAGTACTATATTTAAAGGATTGCTCATCAAAAGTCTTTGTGACTATGACAATTTATTTATATAATCTCACTATTGGGGGTTGTCAGAGTGGTACATCTTTGGAGAGAGGTTTTGTTTTACCAGCAGTGGGCACCTTCTCTTTCAAAAGTAGCCGGTCCTCACTATTTTTGTGATATTGCATCCAGGGTGGGAGGGCCACACACCTAACACTACATCTTCTTTCTTCTTTTATAGGATTTTAGACTTTTTATGTTTATATTCCCTGGATCTTATTTCTTGGAATCTTCTTTCTGTTGTTTGAAGGCTTTCTTGTGTTATATATTAATGAGATCTCTTTTTCATATATTTATTATTCTTGATCTTTGTAAGAAGATTTTCGTGTGCCTTAGAATGTAGTCCTTCTTATGCAGAGTTTGCTTTTGATTTTATAAGTAGAGAAATATTTGGATTAATTATTTTTATCTTCTTTAATGCTTCTCTAACATAAATCTGTGAGAGTGGAATCTTGGCAATTGTAACTGTAACTGATCAATTGTTTCTTCTGGATATTGGCACCATCTGCAGTTTGGGTCAGTTTCTAAATTAAGTGCGTAGATGTTTTCTTAGTCTTGTGTGTTTTGTCAGTATTCTTGTGAGGCATATCAATTTTTTTTCAATCTGGACCATGGCTGTGGGATGTTATCTTTGAGGTAATAGTCTTTTGTGATGAGAGTTTTATGTAACTGTTCTTTCCACTTCTTTTTTCTTTTCTGGTTTTTATGTTGGTGTCTTGTGTAATAGTTTTAGAATTCTCCAGTTCATGAGCATTGCAGTTTCATTTCCTATTATGCTTTTATGTGCTGGGACTCACTGTATTGTAACATATTAGTTTTGTTTTGTTTAAGTGTAAATTTGTTTTTGTGTTTCATATGTAATTTGCA
>NC_061825.1:40130742-40143242 GCF_019202785.1 Penaeus chinensis | reverse complement strand
TTTCAGCAAAAGTGTAAATGCCAACACTTTGGTATATGTAGTTAGATTACTTATAATAAATAGATAAATAGTAAAAACAGTATAAACCATAGTGCATAGTGTATATATGTATGCATTCCCTGTATCAACAGGTTAAAAGTGTTCATATACCTAATGTATTGGTGGTGAACACTGTGCTGGGATAATATGACATTCATGCCAAATCCACTGTGAGTTTATCTCTAAGGAAGATGACACTAGAAGTACTTAGCCACCAAGGAGCCAATTACTCGTCCTACCTATCTCCTGTTAGCCTTTTTTCTTGTTTTTTGGAAAGATGATTATTATCTTATTTTTCTTGCTGTTAGTATATTAACTGAATGCCGCCGGGGAAAATGAACAAAAAATGGGGAAAATACTGTGCCTATTTTCTATATTTTTTGGTGAAATGTCTGCCCATAGAAGGCTCTACTAGTGCTTAGCCATAAAGGAGTCAATTAGTTGACCTTGTGACCGTACCTGATTTGAATTGGCGGGAAAAACGTATTTTTTTACTAGTGCTATGAATATCGATGGTGTTATTCTTATTATAAACATTATAATTATTATAATGTTTTTTAACATTAGTAACAGCAAAATAAGATAACGTAAAATATTTTGTAAATCAAAGAAAAGGGTGAACAGGCGAGACAGGCAGTACTCGTAACTGGCTCATTGGTGACTTAGTACAAGTGTAGCCATCTATGTGTAAAAACAATCAAACAAGTACTCACAGTGGCCATAGCACATACCTACACGTCATACCTGTCGGCAAGGGGTTAATCACTTTATAATAAACTATCAATTTTAACCGATTCATCCCGGATTTATGTTCTGGCTCCTGTAGTTTTTTGTGAATGTTGTTACATACAGATGGCTCCACATGTGCTTAGCTGGCAAGGAGTCTATCAGTAACCCTAGTGACCGATCCTGATTTCCCCATTCCTTGAATTGGTGGGAAAATGTGTTTTTCTTTTTAATACAGTTGACATTGATACTGTTATTATTGTTATTGATGTTATGATTATTAAATTATTATTAAAATCTCAATGAAATAATGCAAAAGACTTTCTAAAAGTCAAGGAAAAGGTTAAAAAGGTGAGATACGTAGGACTAATAACCGACTTCTTTGTGAGTAAGCACTTGTAGAGCCATCTATGTGTAAGTACAATAAATAAGCTTGTATCACATTGGGCATGACATGTATTCTTGCCAAATGGGCAATAGGGTTAAAAGAAATTGGGAAATACTTATTATATCACTTCAGACATATTGACTACACTTAGAGCTGTAGACCAATGAAGATCAGATCATTCCTGCATATGCTCTTCCCCCAGGAAACAATAACCTGCAGAAGATATGTAAATACAAAAAGAAATGTCTTTAGAAAAGCCAAGGAAAATCTATAAGAACTGGAAACCAGTCCTGGATCTTGATTTAGTTTTTCTCTGTCTTGGCATGGTCCTATTCTTAAGATCTGTGTCTGTTAACAGGAGTTAAGGTTAGAGAGAATGATTTATTACCACAAGAGGTCAGAGGTTGCATATGACTCAGAACTTTTCACATTTTAAACAGACATAGACTGGCAAGATGTAAGGGACCAGATAGTATTTACATATCCAAGCACTTTTCTGATAATTTTTTCAGTAAGAAAAAATATTCTGCTTCATTGTGAATAGTGCATGAGCACATACATGGCACTGGATTATCAGAATTTTGACTGATAGTTTATTTCAAATTTTCCAGGCTCACACAATTTTGCTAGTACAACCAGGACCGAAACCAGAGACCCGAACATTTTCTGATTATGAGAGTGTCAATGAGTGTATGGAAGGTAGGTTGATCATCCTAGGCTGTAAGGTTGGTAACTGGCCCCTGTAAAAGTCACACCATTTTCCAATGAGTCCTGTTGATTTCTTGGTCATGTTTTATGTATGTTTTCTTTCTTTCCTTCTTTTACTTTCTTGTTCTTCTTTTTCTTTCTTTTAATTTCTTTCCTTTTCCATTTCATATAATTTTCTTCATGTTAATTCTAGCATATTAGAAATGTTACAATATTGTCAACTTTATGTGTACCTATATCATATTCCTCCATTAGATATATTTAAATTTATTTTTCTTATTATTTGATAGGGAATAATTGCATGGATAATCACTATGCCTTGTAATGGTTTAGTTACTTACGATTTTTTCTGCATATTTATGAATTAAATTATACTTCATTTTGAATATTCATAAGAAGCACTTGAGTCAATTTAAAATGGTTAAAGAATAACCCACAACGACAGATGATGAATAATCACATCATAGTGAACTAGGCCTGAATGCCAGGTGGCAATTATTCATGCCACATGCAGTTGGGTCTCCTCCTTTACTTGGTTGCCATCAATGTTATGTTACAGCACCTGTGAATTTGGCTGAAAGCCTCCTTTTAGCTGTATTTCTTTTTAAAATTTGTATGGATTAGGGCAAAAGGATAATCCTGTCGTGAATGGGTTATTTTATTTTGAGGTGTTTGGAATTTTGTAGTTCAATTTAAGATTAAACCTAGCCACGAATTTAAAAATAAGTCACAAATGAAATATTTTTATTTTTAACTGGTTATGTTAAAAAAAGTTGCCAATGGCCTGGTAGTGATATTCACACTTTTTTAGAGTCGGGAATTCACTTTGGTTCCTGATATTTCTTTAAAAGTATAGAGTAACATAGTAATGTGGCTGTTGTCACTTTTTTAACATAACTGTACCACTCCCCACAATCCATATTAATTCTCTCCCTTCCATACGTCAACTCTAAGCAGGTGTTTGTAAGATCTATGAAGAGCATCTGAAGAGGATGAACCCCAACACACCAAGCATTACGTATGACATATCACAGCTCTTTGACTTCATAGATCAGTTAGCTGACCTCTCCTGTCTCGTGTAAGTGGTTATTTATTTGACATACTATTACTTTTTCACCTCTTCCTCTGTTTCTGCATCTGAGGCTCACTGACGTCCTGATTAGCACACCTTCCTTTCCTATTCCTGCTTATCTTCCAGGATAGAAGTGAAATACATGTTGTAGCTTTGTGAAAGGAATGAGAAAATATGTTAAGGAAATTATGATAAGTGAGAAGAATCATCACACAAGCATTATATTACACAATGTTTCTTTCATATATGATATTTTAAACCTGGGAATAATTTTCTTCAAGAAAGATGCCTTGATCCTGATTACCTTGTTTTTTCTCCTCTAGGTACCAAAAAAGCACAAACACCTATGCACCATACAACAAGGACTGGATAAAAGAGAAGATTTACATCCTCCTCCGGCGCCAAGCAGCTAAGGCAAATTGAGATGTTGATTCCAATGAAAGAGCTCATCATAAGGACAGAACTGAAAATACAATGGATTTTAAGAAGAAAGCAAGCTGGGGATAAAAGATAATGAGTGGATACACTGATCAGACCAGTGTGACCTCTCTCAGATGTCACACATGATAAAAATCTTGCTGCACATTGAGTAGGTCTCTCTCTCTCTCTCTCTCTCTCTCTCTCTCTCTCTCTCTCTCTCTCTCTCTCTCTCTCTCTCTCTCTCTCTCTCTCTCTCTCTCTCTCTCTCTCTCTCTCTCTCTCTCTCTCTCTCTCTCTCTCTCTCTCTCTCTCTCTCTCTCCCTCTCTCTCTCCCTCTCCCTCTCCCTCTCCCTCTCCCTCTCCCTCTCCCTCTCCCTCTCCCTCCCTCCCTCCCTCCCTCCCTCCCTCCCTCCCTCCCTCCCTCCCTCCCTCCCCCTTTTTTTTCCCCCCTCTCTCCTTTTCTTTACTTCCTCCACTCACTTCCTGTCTTTCTCTTTTTTTTTTTCAAGTTGTTGGAGTGGTCAAATGTCACTGTTGATGTCTCATGTTACTGTGTCAACAGCTTGGTAAAAATAGGATGAGAGAGATGACATGCAAATGGTCAGATATGCATTCAACTGTTTCTGAAATCATGTAAATCTTGATAGGAGTAAAATGTCAAGATACTTTGTGCTATCATCAAAGTCACTAGCCAAACAACAGTGGCTGGGATCACTTCTTGTGGAATGTACAGGGCAGTGGAAATAACAGTACAAACCCAGTGTGAAGCATGATAGTATACCTTTCCCCTCAGTTTTTGTGAATTATGTTAGGTTCAAATTGTCACTGAACTTAATGACAGAATAAATAAAATTAAATGAATACTTCATATATGAAGTAGAATGGAAGCAGTGTGTCTGTAAGAATGTGTTGATCACACTGGTAGTTTGTTATTTTGGTATTCTTTCTTTCTTGTGTAATTGTAAACAGATGCACTTCATCCTTGTAAGCACCTTGGACTTAATTTTCCTTTTGTGTGTTACCAGCGTACTTAGGTCATTTTCAAGTCAGATGAAATTTCATGAAAGATTGCAATACAGCACAACAGATGCACTTTTTTTTTTTTTCCTCTCTCTCCCCCCTCTTCTTCTTCCCCTCCCCCCTTCTCCTTTCCTTCCCCCACAGAAAAAAAAACTTAATTTCTTTCTGAAGTAAAACAACTTGTACACTTTAGATACAAGGTATTCTTTTGCAAGCTCACATTGAAATATGTCTTGTGTACATGTGTGTAATATGACTCACCCCCACCCAAAAGATTTTTTTTTTTTTTTTTTTTAGGCTTTTCAGAACTAAATATTGAATAAGAGTGGTATTTTTTATGAAAGAATAAAATAATTATCAGGAAGCAGTTCTTGATTATTCAAAAATTTAATTGCCTGTCCAAAATTAACAATTTTATATTTAGTTTATTTGTGGAACAATAAGTTACTTATTTTGTAAGACCTGTGCTACTAAAAATGAAAGTGACTTATCTTTGTTCCATTTTCATATTAGCTTTAACAAAATATATACTCTACATCATTCATCTTCAGAAAATAAAGTTTATGTATTAATTATATATCTAGGGAACAAGCCATTCAACATCCATCTCCCATAATATGTAAAATGTTTCAGTTGTGCAGGTAATAGTTGTTCTGCTCAGTCATATGTATTTAGTATGTATTTTGAGGATTCATAATAAAAATGAATGAAAACTTTAATCCTCTTTAATATATTCCCCTCCACATGGTAAAGAAAAAAATTCTCAAAATAAAACATAACTAAACATAATTCAATTTATTATATTCACAGATGTCACATACAGCATATTCATAAGTTAGGCTAGTATCACAGCCTATATAAGCACTACTTGACATGCTTGGGTGTCTCAAGGAAAACCTAAGTTATGCTGAGTTTGTGTAATGGTGCCCCTTTATGAATAAATTACCTGTTATGTACTATCTGCCCAGATTATATGGTATGTTTTTCAACTGCAGTAGAGAGATTATTCTTAAAGATATGATGACCTGGAAACAATACAATGTTTTATAACTGTCAGTGTAAAATAATCATTGAAATTAAGTTAAAAAGAGGAAGTAAATTGAGCAGAAAAATAAGTCTAGCAGAGATTAAAGGCTTTTAAAACAAAGCAACATATTTGTTATCTTCTCACTCATTAAAGATCTCTTAGAGCAGAAATAGCCCTACAGGTATCTGAAATCAATGCTGCCAGTGTCTGTGCCTCATGAATGCTTGTTGTAGCATTTAGCTGTTTACTTGCCCATGACAACTTCTCACGCAAGGCATCTACAGCTTGTGTTACATCTTCATGTAAGTCAACCCCATGGATGAACAAGCTGAAAAGAGAAGCAAAGGATCAATTAAAATATACTGTAAGCTACTGCAAATCTGATATAATGATTCACCTACAATTGCCAATATAGTGCACCATTGGATACAATCCTGCATACTCGCATCTTGAATACCTTGCCTCAAGTACAAAAAAGATGAAACCTATGAATTGGGTTCATCTGTTAGTTTTTTTTACTTTATGAACCCAGAAGTAAATTCTGATACATAAGCACACTTGTTGAGAAAATTAAAGTTTACTCAAAACAATACTCATCTATCAATCTATTCTGAACTCTAAACAACAAACATGCTCCATCACAGCTTTACTTATCTGAATATGGATCCTTTTTATACACCTATAATTACTTCATATCCACTCTTAAGACACCTAACTAAAATAATGACATTGTCAACGAAGTATATTCTACATCCCCATAACTGCACTTCTTGTAAAGGAACCAGATTAACAACAAATGGCCAGAAAGGCCATTGCACTGGGAGTACAGATGTCATACCTCTATTATCATGGTCTGATTAATCAGGGGACTTAGCACTATGGTGGCTAGTCACTTTTGCAGAAATCTAGGCATCATTATTTCATAAATGTATGCATTTATCAATGCCACAAACTAGTAAATTCATGGTAGGAAAAAAAAATGCTTATGCTCATTATACTTATCCTCAGCATAAGAAAAGTAACCAGGATATTGTCAGGAGGTTGGTTGGTTGAAGGGGTTGCAACTTGAGAACAATCATTTTGAGCAACACAAAGTATTTTTCTGCATCCTTAGTCTTTTGCATTTCAATTAAATTGCTAACATAAAAAAAAAATACGACTTAAGCAATTTATATGCAAGAATACATATATTTTTTGTGTAAGGATTAATACACCAGACAGTTATCTACAAGAATAAAAATGGGCATTCATCCAAACCTTTTCACACTCTTAGTGGCTTGAGCAGGTGGTGATTCGCTAGTGGATGTTGCAACAGACAATAAAGCTGTAGGTTCTGACTGGGTGGTAGCTACCCTGATATTCTGATTAGATGAGGGTGTTAATATGGGCGAAGATTCTTTATCCTGATTCTGTCTGTGCTGAATCTCCTGCACTGCTCTCCTGGCTGCTTCCTCACTAACAGCTAAGAAATAAATCAATTTACAATATATTCAACTCTTATCAAAATAAAATTCACAAACAAGGTAAACAAAATGCCCAATTCAATAAAACTTTTCTTTGACCTGTTTTTCAGGAACCATATGCAAAGGCTACAATTTAACCCATTAGCGATGGAGAAAATGAAAAAAACAAAAAAAATGGGGGAAAAGCTGTGCTCATTTTTTATATTTTCTGTGAAATGTCTCTACAATCAGATGGCTCTGCCTTACCTAATTTCACCTTTCCTTGAATTGTCAGGAAAATGTATTTTTTACTAGTGCTATGAATATCGATGGTGTTTGTTTTATCATAAACATTATAATTACTATAATGTTATAAAGAATAGTAATAGCAAAATAAGGAAACATAAAATATTTTTGTAAATTAAAGAAAAGGGTAAATGGGCTAGATAGTACTCGTAATTGGCTCATTGGTGTTTTAGTACAAGTGAAGCCATCTATGTGTAAAACAATTAAACAAGTAAACTCACAGTGGGTATGTCACCGATACGTGACATGCCCATCACGAATGGGTTAAGACTAAAACAATGCTTCATGTAGCTTTAAACTAATGAAGCAGCTGACAAAGCTATACTGACAACAAGACTCTAGCCATCCAAAATACTGTCTTGTTTGTATAACCCTCAATACTAGTCCTCACAAACCACATGCATATGGCATAAATAATTTTCCCACTTCTTAGTGTGTGTGTGTGTGTGTGTGTGTGTGTGTGTGTGTGTGTGTGTGTGTGTGTGTGTGTGTGTGTGTGTGTGTGTGTGTGTGTGTGTGTGTGTGTTTGTGTGTGTGTGTGTGTGTGTGTGTGTGTGTGTGTGTGTGTGTGTGTGTGTGTGTGTGTGTGTGTGTGTGTGTGTATATATGAATATATATGTATATATATATATGTATATATGTATAAATATATATGTATATATATGTATATATGTATAAATATAAATGTATATATGTATACATATATATGTATATATGTATACATATATATGTATATATGTAGACATATGTATGTATATATGTATACATATATATGTATATATATCTATATACATATGTATATATGTATATGTATATAGATGTGTATATATATAAATGTATATATATATATGTATATGTATATGTATATGTATACATATATATATTATATACATATATATGTATATATATGTATAAATATATACATATATATGTATACATATATACATATATATGTATACATATATACATATATATACGTATATATAAAATATACATATATTATATACATATATACATAAATACATATACATATAAATATAAATATAAATATAAATATATATACATACATTCATATGTATATGTATAAATGTATATATATATATATATATGTATATATACATACATATATATGAATATATACATACATATATGTATATATACATATATATGTACCAATACAAACATACATATATGTATATATACATACACATATATATGTATATATGGATGCATACATACTCACACAATGTAACAGGCTCATGGAGCCTTAGTACATTGACTGGTAGGGCTGTGATAGTAGTTATAATGGCTTGATTCTTTAATGAAGAAGAGTTCTACACAGTAAGGGGAACACACGAGCCCATGTCCTAGGGTGCCCGCTGAGTGTGGGGTTGCCTGCCCAGCCAGCTAGCCCTGAGGGGGTGAAAGCTGGACTGACCTTATCACATCGGCCATTGGACACGAACTGAGAGGTCAGACGAGTTCAGATATATTCATCATCTAAGTCCTTGCTGAGGCACTGGTTCTTTACTGGACTTCGAGCCACGTGGTCTATGTCTAATGGCTTACACAAATCGTGCTTATGTACACGGTATATTGCTCAACTGTAAAGACTGTTGGTGAACAGCAATGGTAGTCAACGTACTTTTGACTCGCAACACATGTAAAGGGACACATGCTACTAGGTCTTACAGTAAAAGCTGTGCAGGGTCGGGGGTCTGGCCCACCAGCCCTGAGGGGCCACAGGCTAGACCTTACCACGTTGACCGCTAGACGCGTACTGAGGGGTCAGACGAGGTCAGATACATTCATCATCTAAGTCCTAGCTCAGGAGCTAGTTCTTTACTAGACTTTGAGCCATGTGGTCTATGTATAATGGATTACACAAATCGTGCTTATGTACACGGTACATACACATACACACACACATATATATATACGTGTATATAGACATACATACACACAAATATACCTACCCCCACACACACATACATATATACATACATGTACATATATATATACATATGTGTGTGTGTGTGTGTGTGTGTGTGTGTGTGTGTGTGTGTGTGTGTGTGTGTGTGTGTGTGTGTGTGTGTGTGTGTGTGTGTGTGTGTGTATCATTCATCATCATCATTTTGGGGCTAACGCCGGCAGGGGAGCATAGCTGCATCCACCTTTCGTTTCCACCTACGAGGGTTCCTCATGGCGAGCTGCCAGGCAGGGGCCCGGCCCATCTCTAGTTCCTCACGACAGGTTTGATCGATCTGCCCAAGCCCCGACCTTCTCGGTCGTCCCACAGGCCTCCTCCATCCAGGGTTATCTCGGACAGAGACAACCTGATGGGCAGGATCATCCTATGGGAGTCGAGCCAAGTGGCCATATAGCCTGAGTCATTAAACAGATGCAGGTAGCAGAGTTGATTTTCTGCATCTGCTGTCCCACACCATGTTTCCAGTGGGGACTCGCCACTTGTGCCATGAGCCAGTTTTCAATTCACCTCTGGAAGTAGCCTTTGGGCTAGTACAGTGGTAACGTGCCGGCCTCTCATCCGAGGGGTCAGTGGTTCATGCCCCGCCCAGGCGCGAGAAGTTGTAATTGTCACCTCGAGGTTACTGCTGTGGCTGGGCACCACGGCGGGTAAGGACCAAGCCGAGTCAGCACCAGCTGACACATGTTAGCGAGTCGACATTAGCCGACACAGGCCGGGCTCCCCTCACTGGCATAGTCCTGGTGATGCTCAGCTTCGCATTTCGGACTTATCCTTACCTCTGGAAGTTACTGTGTCAAGAACACCTCCAGCCTACAGGTCTCCCAGGGATGGCTGGCCGAACATGATACACTACTCAGATATACATATCCTGTTGTTGATTTGTGTGTACTCTTCATCAATAAGGAGTCAAGCCATACCAACCTATCACTGTCCAACCAGTTATTGTATTAAGGCCCCATAGCTTGTTATATATATATATATATATATATATATATATATATATATATATATATATATATATATATTTATATATATTTAATATAATATAAATATATGATAAGGAAAACAGCCACAGTAAGAAATGAACATAAACATAAACTTTTCTAACTCTTCACATGTTCCTCTATGGCCAAATAATAAACCTAAATTGATGGATCCATTTCGGTTTATTATTTGTCTGAAGAGGAATCCGAAAAGTTCAAAAAATTTTCGATTTGGGATTCATTTCTTACTGTAGTGTTTTCCCATTTACTTTTTGTTTTTCATTACTGTGTTTGTGTTTCTGGCAATATATATATATAATTTATATTACATATTTTTTTATTAAAATATTATTTATATATTTTAATTAAAATATATTACTTTTATATATTTAATAAATATATATAAAAATATTTTTTATTTTTTTATATATTTATTATTAATATATATAAAATATATTACTTAATTTTTTTATTAATTTATATTATTTTTTTTTATTTTTTTTATTTTTATTTTTTAATTTTAAAAAAATATTTTTATATATATAATATATTTTCTTAAAATATTTAAAATATTTTTTTAAAATTTTAATTTTTATAAAATAAAAATTTTTATATAAAATTTTATTTTTAAAATTTTTATATATATTTTTAGATTTTTTACAAAAATATATATATATTTTAAAATATAATATTTTATATATATTTTATAATTTAAAATATTTTTTACAAAATATATATTTTTATATATTATATTATAAAATATTATATATATATATTATATTTTAAAATTTTTATATTAATTTTTTATATATTTTATTAAAAAATATTTTTATATTTTATATATATATATAAAATTAAAATATATACATATTTTATTTAAAATTTACAAAAATTTTTATATATAAAGTAAATATATAATTTTATAAAATTTTTATTAATTTATTATTTTTATTACCAATTTTATTTTATATAAATTTTATTTTTATATATTTTTAAATTATTTATATATAATTATTATTATATATATTAAAAAATTATTAAAATAATTATATATATATTATTATATTAAAATTTTATAATATTAAATATATAATATTTAAATATTATATATATTTTTATATATATATATATAATATTATTTAAATTTTAAAAAATTTTTCATATATATAATAAAATAATATTAATTAAAATAATATTTAAAAAATATATTAAAATTATAATTTAAAATTAAAAATATACATATATATTAAAATTAAATAATTTTTTTTATATATATATTAAATTAATATTATTATATAATATATTTCTTATATATATAAATATATTTCAATAATATTTAAATATTCATATATAATTTATTAATTTAAAATTTTTAAATTATTATATTAAAAATTTTTTAAATATATTTATATTTTAAAATATATATATAAATAAATAATAATATAAAAAATATTATATATTTTAAATTACATATATATATATAATATATATTTATTATTAAAAAATATATAATAAATATATATATAATATATTTATATTTTATATATATATATATATTTTAATACATATATATTATATAATAATTTTTTTATTTAAATTATATAATTTATTTTATATTTAAAAAATATTATATATAAAAATATATATATTACAAAAATTAATTATATAATTTTAATATTACATATTAATAAATATAATTATTTATATTAATAAAATTTTTTAAATTTCATAAATATATAATAATTATATTTAAATTAAATTATTTAATATATAATATTAAATAAATATTTTTAATTATAATATATTATAATTAAAAAATAATATATTAATTTTTTAAATATATTCTTATTATTTAAATTTTTATAATATAAAATATAAAATATATATAAAATTTTATAAATTTAAATATATATATTTAAAATATATATAAATTATATATAAAAATATATTATAATAAAATATATATTTTTTATAATATATAAAATATATATATATAATTTTTATATTTTAAAATTTTTTTATTTATATAAATTTTAAATTATTAATAAAATAATTATTAAAATATATATAAAAACAAATATATATAAATATATAAATATATATAATTAATATTATATTATATATATATATATATAATAATATAAAAATATTATAAAAAACAAAATATATAAAAAAAATATATATATAATTTATATAAATAATATTTATATTAATATATATATATATATATATAATTTTAATATATATTATAAATTTAAAATATATATATAATATAATATATATACATATATATGTACCAATACAAACATACATATATGTATATATATATATTTCATATATATATATATGTATATATGGATGCATACATACTCACACAAT
>NC_061825.1:40115742-40125742 GCF_019202785.1 Penaeus chinensis | reverse complement strand
GGAAACTTTGTCTACTTGTTTTTGGAGACATTGTTGAAAGAGAGGGGTACTGTCAGAGTATGGGGCTTTTGGGGGAATCAATTAATCAATTCAACATCTTCATTATTGGTCATGGTGAGCCTGAAATAAATGGGGAGAGAAAACAGTCTACCTCTCAGGATCTCCATGCGGGGTAAGGGCTAGACAATTAACCAAGGGAATATTGTGTCCATGGGTCATGGAGGCTGTTCATGACTGATAAAAAGCCCGCCTGTCATCCTTTAAGCACAGCCCTCACACCTTAGGAAGTGGACAGAAGAAGGGGATGATGAAGAAGAAAAGGAAAGGAAAGGGGGAGATGAAAAGACCATGCAAAATTAGTGAGGCAAGGGCTGAGGTCCAAGGTAGGGGGGGTCCCCTATATTGAGCCCCAGTTTCCATTTCCTAAGCCCCCCACAACAAAAATGAGCAAGGGATTTGGGGGGAACTTGCATGTGAAAGTTAAAATAGTTATCCTTCTAGTTTCTTTGTATACTTCATGAGGCACCTGTACTGTGCTGCATCATCTGCATGTTTACAACTGTCACAGAGTTGACATTATTTATATAAATATCAGTTTTAGTTTTATGTGCATATAAATCACGATAAAGAGTAAGAGGCCCTAGAGGTACAGAGCCATGGCCCACTAGCATGTGGACAAGCTCTGGCTTCATTCTTACTTCTGCTCCCAGCACCCTTGGGGTTAAGAGGCAAATTCAGGAAGATAGCCTTTGTTAACCCACCCCCTGTGACAACTTACAGGTAAACAGAGAAGCTTGAGGGAGGGGGACACATATCATACCCCTTAGTCCATAAGTGAGGGAGACAGGGTCCCAGTGGGAGGGTGACTACTGGGATGCAGTTGACAATTTTGCTCCGAATGGTTTTAAAGATATGCATTGCCCATGTACAGGACACTTGCCAGCGAGCAGTAACTTTGAATGTGTCGTCACAAACACACACACAAAGTTGAAAGGAAAGATTTGAAGCCTCAAATCTTATTTTCATTATAAACATTATAATTACTATAATGTTATAAACGTTTTTCACAGCAAAATAAGATAACGGAAAAAAATATTCTTGAATCAATGAAAAGGGTGAACGGACACACTGGTGACTTAGTACAAATGTAGTCATATATGTGTGAAAATAATTAAATAAGTAAACTCACAGTGGGCATGGCATGTACGTACATGCCATGCCCGTCAGCAAGAGGTTAAATTGCTGATATGGAGTCTGATACTTTGGTGTTCTAAATGTATTTTAGTTGTTGTTCTATGGGGGGGGGGGGGGGAAATTGGTTGTTATTATTTTTGTATAGTCTTGAAGTTTACAGATTGTTGTAGTGTTTCTGTTTTGTATGTAACCTGAAGGTCAAAAGAACTGCTGTGATTAGGTGCAGCGTCTAATAAGTACACACTGGCTCAATAGGTATTTGGCATTTAATAGGGAATAGAGAAAGAAAATGGCACTTTCTTACAAAAACCTAGTGATAAATTTTTGTTACTGTGGTGTAGTTACTTTTACTTTAACTTTCAAGGACATATGAGCCACTAAAATATATATTAGATCTGCATAGATCTGCATAAGAATTCTGGCTCAAGGCCAGTATGATGGGAATGACTCACAATGAGTGTACAAAGCTCCTGGAGAGTGATCAGACTCAGTGGGCATTTAGAAAGGGCTCTTTTCCCATTGATAAAGGAGAGTGGAGTGAACCATCCATGAGCCATGACTGAAAGGGCTCCAGCTCCAGGAAGGACACTATTTCTGAGCTAAGGATCCTATTCCTGCCCACCGTGACCAGTGGCACAGATATTACAGAAAATTGAACATTACAATAACAAAATACAGAAAACTGAAAATGCTACAAATAATCAAATGTTACTTATCATTATTTTGGTTACAATGAGTTAAGACTAACTAGCAAGATGATATACAGTCTGTGCTAGAAAATTTGTCTATTACCATCTGGACACAGTATATGAAATTACAAAAATAAATATTGGAAAATGGCAAAAAAGCAAAACAAGCTTATGCAGAGAGAGATGAGAATATTGCAAGGGTTAGGCAAGGAGTCTTGGCATCGCACTTGAGTGTTCATGTGTGCCCGGCCAACAAGCCACAGACCTGTAAAAGTAGCTACTCAAGTGAACCTAATGCAAGGTTTTTGGCTACGTATGGACAGCAAAGCAACCCAGATCTAAGACCTTACAGGGACCATTAAGAACCTCTGAAACTCAAGCCAATTTTTATATATTTTTTAACATATACATATCTATTCCTTCCCGTCCTTGTTGTTACCATCCATCCTTGCCCTTTTCCTACACGATAACCCACCAGTG
Organism: Penaeus chinensis; assembly: GCF_019202785.1. NCBI lineage: Eukaryota > Metazoa > Arthropoda > Malacostraca > Decapoda > Penaeidae > Penaeus > Penaeus chinensis. The sequence continues at coordinate 40,123,379 of NC_061825.1, read as the reverse complement.
CCACCTGACTCAACACACATACATACATGCACATACATATATACCCAGGGAATGGCATCTTGGAATAGCTCATGGTATGGGAATTAGTATTAGTATGCTTTCAAGGTAACTTGCCATGAGTGCTCTAATGCTTAATCTAGTTTATGATTTCACTTGTTTTTCATTCTGTTCTGTTATTTTTTTTATACTAATTAGACTTACACTGTCTTACATTACATGACACATAGCTCACACCTTAACATACCTTACACTATTGCTTTTGATTTGTTTTAATTTGTTTCTCACTTCTTTTTGGTTGATTTTACATAGGTGGTCAGGTACATAACTTAAGATTTTTATCCAGCTATTTTTATCAAAAATTTTGGTTTTCATATTTAATTACAAGCAGGCAACTTTCTATTAGGTGTTCCCTTACCTTTAGCTGTTTATTTTTATGTTTGTCATTTTTACATTTTATTTTGTCATTTTATATTCACTTCACCCGAGACTTATTTTCTTTTGCTTTTAATTAATTTCTTAAAGGTAAAGTTTGATGCACCTTTTTATTTTATTGAATATTGTTTTAGATGTATTCATATTATGTAATTAACTGTTTTCTTTTACTTACAGAGATTTCTTTTATAATTCTTTTTATGTTTAAATATTTCCTTTTACTGAAAATATTACTTATCTCGGATGAGACAAAAGTCAAAACTGTATGCCCTGTGTGTTGGGTTGAAATCTTTTCCATTACAAAATAAAGTGTATCAGCCAGGTTACCACCCCTTTCCCAAAATTTATTCTGGAATACCGTAACTAGAAAAAAGAAAAAAAAATACTATAAAGGTGATAAATGAGCCTTTCCGCATGTTTTACTTGCACACAGTTAAGAACTGGGATGTATATAATTATTTTTGCTATAATGACCTTATCTGGTACCAATTAACTTTATCTTGATCTGCATAAATACATTCTCTTTTTATTATTCTTGCTATTATCATTACAATCAAACTTATTATTATTGTACTTTAATTCACCATTATTATAAATATTATCACTAATGTTATACTACCTGTGTTTTTTTCTTTTTCTTATTTTTTACCCAACACAAAGCTTTTCCACTGTTACCCAACTAAAGATCTGCAGGGGGATGTAGTGTACTTTGGAGGGACCGAACAGGCCCAGTTCTGGCCCCTAAGCCACCTATTGGGGTACCTCTGGCTCACAGAACCCCTACAGGGGTCAGCAAATTACTCAAAGCATGTTTACATTTGCGTGTTATCCTATGAAACTCTGCCAAAGGTTTGCTGAATGTTGTCAGAAGAGCAGCTATTTTTAACATTTTAATTTTAAAAAATTGGCCCAAAGTTCCCAAAGCTCTCCCCAATATATATATTTTCAAATATCAGTTGGTTCTTATCCAGAACCACAAAAGATCTAATGCTTTCTCTACAGTCAGAATATGTGAAAAAATAGTAGTGAACTGGTTTGAATTTTGTAATGTAAGATTGCTAAAACATTGAGCAAGAAACTCTCCAGATCTAAATCACGTAGAGAACCTCTGAACATATACGAAGTACCATTTAATGGACAAGGATACATCCTTCATCCTGTGCCTTCCAGCCACCATGCAGGGCATTTGGAACAATATCAAGCCTGAATAGTTACAGCACCTAGCCAATTCCCTTCCAAAGCAGCTTTAAATGGTCAAGAAAAGTCCCATCAATTTTCAATTTCAGTCAGTATCCCCTTTAGCACCATTTTCTACTGCATTAATCGTCCTCTCCAAAGGTGAGACTCGTGTTTACAAGATCGGTGCCTTCCGCCACCACCAGTAGTGTGTGTGTATATGTATTAAAATACCTCTGTTCACTTGAACTTTGTTCCATAGTGTGCTTTCCCTCTCCCCCAAAAATTTGGGTGAACAATTTTGTTGTGCAATGCAGCTACTTGTTTATTATCACCACTGAGGCTTGTCATGAAAGAAATGAATTTATTAGCTGATTGAGAATGTAACAAGGGGTTGAAACTGTTGTAGAGGAATTCTTTATTACTCATACATTTATGACTAATAAAGATACAAAAGGTAATATCAAAAATAAGTTGTAATTCTAACAGAAATGCTTTTAAGGCTTAAAGTTGGCAATCTTCTTGGTTGTCTACAAACTGGCTGCAAGGTGAAATAAGCTTCCTCCAATCCTCTCCCTCTTCTCGAGATTTTGCTGTGCAAAGCATTCCACTATGCCCAATAGAATGCAGGGAATGTCTCTCTCACACTCTCACACACACACACACACACACACACACACACACACACACACACACACACACACACACACACACACACACACACACACACACACACACACACACACACACAACCATATATGTATAAAAATATTTACATAGTTATCATAAAGGGAAAAACTATATTAACTTATACATGAAAGAATCTGCTAAGGCAAATAATAACATCAAAAACAAAGAAAATCAATTTTCAAGAAAATAGGATATGACAAATGTGGCATGGAGAATAAGTCCACAGCAATTGTGTGGGGGTCCAGGGGTAGAGCCCCCTTTTAGGAAATACAGCAACAGGGTGGCGGTCTACATCTATAATTCCATATTACAAATTATGACAAAAATACTGACTAGTATATGCATGTGGCTGGGAAAAAGGATAATCACAGTTCCATGTATAAAGAAATATAGGTTAATGTCACCAAGAATGAGGCACAAAGATAGAGGGAAATGGACACTGCCATCTTATAGAGTAATAAACACTGGTACAGCTGCTCCATCCTCATATTTACCGTGATATTTCAAAAATATCTGCTGCATACCACCACTCAGACCAAGTCACCCTCAGAACCAAAGTTCTTAATGTTGTGTCTGCTGCAAATTGGCAGGAAGTTCGACAATAAGTAATATAAGGTAGTGGTAAAGTTGGGTAATAAAACCTACATGAAAGGATAGAACAATACAAACCAAGACAAAGTTCTTCTATGGCAATATGTGTGCAAATGCTTCTCAAGGTGCTATACATAAAAGAAAAGAGAAGATCCCCGAATTTTGGCTAAGTTGCGCATCTTTTTTACATTGCGTGGGTGAATTCTGGATGCATATATTACCACGTGGGTCCAGGGGGCTTTGCTAGGTGTATATATTACCACGGGGGTCCAGGAGGCATAGCCCCCTGGCTAAGAGTATACATTACCACGGGGTAATGCCAAGATTCCCTAGTTAGGGGGCTCTGCCCCCTAACCACGATGTTAGGTTAGGTTGGATGTTGGGTTAGGATGTTTTGTTTGACGACCACGGGGGTCCTGTTTAACCCCATAATTTCCCTGATAAACTTCATGCTCTCCCCTGCCACTGGGACTATCAAAACTAGATTGTCAATGGAGATGGTGATCATATCTCCTCAACGATTCATTTGCACAAAGAACAATGCCTAAAATCATTGAAAGCAGTGGATTTCATGCAGAAAAATATCAAAATTGTTTCAAAAGTAACCCAAAACCCTCTTCTACAAATTTACTGGAAGTTCTAATAAAGGAGGGGGGTAGAGGGGGCTTGCACCTGTCTAGGGAATGAATAGAAGGTAGGAATGGTTGGGTTTGGATTTTGGGTTTGCATGATAGCCTGGTTTTGGGACTTTGTCTCTGGAGGGTGCATCCTTTCAGTAACAAATACCAAAATAAATAAATACAAAACATTCATGGTCAGAATACCCAAATTCCAGTTTAGTAATCCTATCTAAGTTAAAAGTTGACTAGACACGAGGCAATTTCGACATCATTCGAGCTCTGAACACGATGCATTCACGCTCTTTGAAATTCAGACTCGCCTAAACTTCTAATCCCCGCTTTTTGATCTGCATCTCCCGTGCGAGCCTGGAGGACCCTCCATGTGACTCCAAACAGACCAAAAGAATCTAGCACTCCTCACACGTGACCAGCCAAATTCCACCCATGGCACTTACCCCGCACTCTGCAGGAGGCTTAGACACGAGTTTCCCCAATGTCTCCTTCTTCTTTCTTCCTTTAAGGGCTTTGGTTTTCCCCAAAGGCACGGCGGTTGCTCTGGTGCGGCCGCAGCGTTGCCAACGGCCAGCGCTGCCGAGCCCTCGCGCCCTGAAGGCGGTGCAGGAAAATCGTGGAAGACTGTCAGAGCCAGACAGTGCCAGTGGGCATGAGACACGATAAAGCTAAAAGTGTCTCATTCCATCCATTCTCTACCCTTGTTAAGTTAACATAGAGCAACTTTGAAATAATCATCATAGGGGGGCTGCGTCCCCCGATGATGTGATGAACCTTAAAATAGAGAATGTATCACTGTTTGACAGATGCTTTTTGCATTCTGCATGTACTTTTATGTCTACAAAGTTTTGCTGTTTGACAGATGCTCTTTGCATTTTGCATGCACTTCTATGTCAACAAAGTTTTGCTCTCAACGCTGATGGACAAAACTTGCAATTAACACTGTTTCCATTACAAAGTTTTGCTCTCAACGCTGATGGACAAAACTTGCAATTAACACTGTTTCCATTACTTGAAATTTCTGTTACCCAGTGCTTCCCAGACTTTTGCGCAAAATTGTTTCTGGCATATTGATGTAACTGATCTAGCACAAAAGGTGAACAAGGCGTCGGCTTTCGCAACACACAGCATGGGGTGATTCAGACTATTGAAATCCGTAATGTGGCTGTCGATCATGGGCCTGCATCACGAAAAGAACCGTTTCCCCGTTCTCATAAATGTTAGTAGTAATAATAACTTCATTGGCTTACACTGCATGTACGTTAAAAATGATTGGATTTTGTTGTCGTATTCAGTCACCAACAAAATAAATATATATATTCTTTGGCCAGATATAACCAAAGACTTCAGAATTGGCATCACTGCGGGTCGGTTATCCACTGAAGAATTCTTCGAACTTTTTTCAGTTTCGATACTGGTACATATGTATATTGCGTGCATGGAGATACAGTTACTTTTATTCATAAACATATATACTCTTTACTTATAATGGATGTGTGTATATCTATGTGTGAATATATATATATATATATATATATATATATATATATATATATATATATATATATATATATATATGTGAGTGTGTGTGTGTGTGTGTGTGTGTGTGTGTGTGTGTGTGTGTGTGTGTGTGTGTGTGTGTGTGTGTGTGTGTGTGCGTGTGTGTGTGTGTGTGTGTGTGTGTGTGTGTGTGTGTGTGTGTGTGTGTGTGTGTGTGTGTGTGTGTGTGTGTGTGTGTGCGTGTGTGTGTGCGTGTGTGTGCGTGTGTGTGTGCGTGTGTGTGTGTGCGTGCGTGCGTGCGTGCGAGTGAATGAGTGTTGGTGTGTGTGTGTGTGTGTGTGTGTGTGTGTGTGTGTGTGTGTGTGTGTGTGTGTGTGTGTGTGTGTGTGTGTGTGTGTGTGTGTGTGTCTGTATTAGGCTGGCTAAGGCCTGACAACAATCTTAGTATTGCTTTACGGCAATACTCTCGTGAGTCAGTCAAAGGTTATTTCAGGTAGATTTATAGTAAACTCCGCACTAATACTATAGAGATAATCTTAAATCTATCTTTATAGTTCTTACGTTTAATTACGCAGTTTTCTGCTAGTGAGTTCCAGGAGTCAACACTAATTCACCTTTCCTCAATGATGCTCCAAGCTGAACTGCCTCCAAGGAGGGCAGACCCAGCGATGCAAGGTCACCTGCATGAGGGCCTGGTTGTTCGGTTGTATGGATGCTGAGGTGCCGGTTTCAGGAGGCGATTTGGTATTTTGGTCCTTATCTCGAGTTAAAGTGACCACTAAGATCGTCCACAAGTACTGGACCCCTAACATAAACACAACTTCTTCAACTACAGCCTCAATACCATCAAACTCTATTTTGTGGTTTTATTCTCTCAGATTTTACTATCGTCATAAGTAACTGAGGATTGCATTTTATCTACTAATGCATCAAATGTAGCATAACTAGAGTGTCTGCTTCTGGCCGATAACATATATATGTGTGTGTGTGTATGTATATATATATATATATATATATATATATATATATATATACAAGATGTGTACATATATGTGTGTATATATGTGTATATACATATATGCGTATATATTATATATATATATATATATATATATATATATATATATATATATATATATATATATATATAAGCACACATACAAAAATGAACACATTCGTATTGAATGTGTCCAGTATTGTATGTGTGCGTGTTTAGCAGTAGATTCAGATACCTAGAATAAGTATTCAGAACATTTCTAGACACATTTTTTACAATATATCATAGACCACTTCAAACACACGTGGATGCATATAAAAAGTAGACTTTTCCATACACTGGGATAAGATTATAGTGTGCTATACAATAAATTAATATCTTGTTGCATAACATCCTGTGTAGAACATATTTTGCACATGCATCATACTATAAAAAAATATCGCCGTTCTGGATACATTCTATATAATATTTGATTTACCGACCATGAAACATCAAACGAGCATCTATAAGTTTATGGACTGTATTTATTATTCAGTTAGATTTTGTTAAAATATAACTAAGAACACTATAGGAATATCTTAAGTATAAACGTGACTAGTTAAGGCATTTATTTATGTAAATACTAATCTAAAATATAAAGGAAGTAGACCCTCAATTGATGAAGTCCATTTGTAACCCAACGTAATCAACTCGATTTAAAGGCTGTGGCTCAGAGTCTCTCCTGTTGCGGCGATAGCCACGATAGCCTGTGTTATTTTAAATCAAAAGTGACGTCTCGGATGAGAGGAAGCATTGGGAAGAACTTGTAACGTGAATTGAGATCTTACGAACAAGACTAAGCGTTGAGAAGGTAAACGGATTACAAACACTTTGAATGCCGAATTCAAATTCTTTGTTTCTCCTATATTGCTTATCGAATTGTTTTTTGAAACCGGAATTGCGTGATTATTGATCAGGGAATTAGGATAATTCCCTAGCCCCATATTTCCCCATTAGGGACTTTCCCCTTGAACACCCCCTCAATTCCTGTGAACTTACTCTCAGCACTACTTTAGTCATTACCAATTTTCTTCATTTCTGATGTTATTCTTTGCCTGTGCAGATTATTTCAAATATTAAGGAGTAGTTTTTCCCATTCTTTATCTAGTTAATGTATACCCATGTATTACAAGTTGCACATCTTCCTTATTATCAACTTACCCAATGCCGCCAGGGAAAATACTGTGCCTATTTTCTAAATTTTGTGTGAAATGTCTGTCCATAGATGGCTCTGCTAGTGCTTAGCCATAAAGTAGACCTTGTGACCGTACGTGATTTGAAATGGCGGGAAAAACGTATTTTTTGCTAGTGCTATGAATATCGATGGTGTTATTCTTATTATAAATATTATAATTATTATAATGATTTTTAACATTAGTAACAGCAAAATAAGATAACGTAAAATATTTCTTAAATCAAAGAAAAGGGTGAACGGGCAAGATGGGCCATACTAGTAACTGGCTCATTGATGACTTAGTACAAGTGTAGCCATCTATGTGTAAAAACAATCAAACAAGTACTTACAGTGGGCATAGCACGTCTGTACATGTCATACCCGTTGGCATTGGGTGAAGGGGAAA
>NC_061825.1:40068242-40093242 GCF_019202785.1 Penaeus chinensis | reverse complement strand
TATATATATATGTAATAAATATATGAATGTATAATATATATAGATTATGTAATATATATGTATATATATGTATATATATATTATTACTGTATGTTATATATGTATATATATATGTATATATTTATATAATAATATGTATTAAGTATATAATATATTATAGTAATATAATGTTGTATGATATTTATAATGGTATGTGAATAATATTAATATTGTTATATATAAGTAAATATTATATATATTATGTATATATATATTATAATATGTAGATATCTTTATATAATATTATGGATCACTGATTTATATAAATGTAACTGTTCTATAATATCTAATATAGTATGTAATTAGTTATATAACTAGTAATGTATATATATTAAATATGGTATATATATAATGTAAGTAATATTATATTGTATGGATTATCTGATATATGTTATGTGTATATATATAGTATAAGTATGTATGAAAATATTATATGTATGTGATATAATATAATATTTATTGAATATATTATAGTATGTGTATATATTATATGTATAGTGTATAATATATGTATATGTAAGTGTATATAATTTTAATATAGTTGTAGTATATTCTATATGTATATGACTATGTATATATATATAGAAGTGTATATATATTATATGTATGTGTATATATATATGTTAAATTGTAATATATATGTATGTGTATATATAAATTTTGTATGTGTATATAATATATATAAGTTATTATGTTTTATATATATATATATATTAATCTTATTATATAATAATGTATAGTAATATATATAATATATATATATTAGTATATAATAATCATTATGTAAATGTATTGTATAGATATAATAAATGCATGAGAATATATATTATATGATTAGTAATGATATATATATATTTATATATAGTGTATGGTATATTATATAAAATATATTTATGTATGGTATTTATATATATATGTATATTATGTATATATATAATATGTGTATATATATATAATGTATGTTAAATAATATATGTATGTGTATAATATATTATGTATATATATATAAAATATATATTATGTGTATATAAATATATAATTATAATATATATTTTAAAGCATAAATATATAATGATATAAATAAAAAAATATATATATATAAATAAATTATATATGCTTATATATATATTATGCATATAAATTTTTGCATATATATATATTTCCCCTATATATATTGTAATAAAATATTGCCATATATTATATGTATATATATAGGCATAAAAACTATGTTATATATATGCAATATAATATATAAAAAATAAAAGCATAATATAAATAATATAAAACATATATTATTTTTTTCATATAAATATATGCATATAAATTTTGTAAAATGATCATAATTTTTATAATGTATATATAAATAAATGTATTATATATATTAATAAAATAAATGCATATATAATGTATAAAATTGCATATAAAATTATATTATTAATAAAATATTATATAAAGTATAATTAATGTATAAAATATGCATATATAAAGTATATAATAAGCATATATAATGGTTTAAAAAAAAACATATGTATATAAAGACATTAATATAATGTTTTGTATATTATTGTATAAAATAAATAATGAATATATTAAATATAAAGTATAAAAAGTTTAAAAGGGGTAATATATTATATGTGTATATATGTATGGTATTATTATATGTGTATATATGTATATGTGTATATAAGTATTTTGTAGATAGTTAAATATATTTAATATAATGTATATGTATAATAAAAGTATATATAAAGTATAAATGTAATATATTAAAAATTATATATAGTATATATATGTATATTTTTAATATATGGGATAGTAATGTTAATAGTAATGTATATATGAAAAAAAGTATAAAAGTATATGTATATGGGATAGTATATATATGTTATGTAAAATATATAGTCAAATATATATAATGTAATGTATTATGAAATGGGATAAAATTGTAATATAATAAATATAGTGTAATATATTGTGTGTATATATATATTAATATGTATAAATAAAGTAATGTATATATGCAATATTTATATAGTATCAATTGTTTTTAGGGAGGAACTGTAAAGGGGTGGAGGGGAGAAGCCCCATAAAACTACACGGCAGGGTTTCCCCCTTCCACACAGTGGGCTTCCCTGGGTCCCACAAACCCACCCAAAAGGGTCCTTCTTCCCACCATGTAATTTGAACTTTTTAAACCCCAATCACCACAACTATGCAAGCCTCACAAGGGGGCCCTTAAATCACGTATACCCCCCATCTCCTTTTCCCTTTCCCCTTCTGTCCTTTTTTCAATATTTTTTAAATCTGTGAATGGCAGTATTGGCAGAGTGATAATTCCCGGGAAAACATGTGACATATTTCATTAAAGGGCCAAAAACCCCACCATCTTTCTTCCAGAACATTCTTTCTCCACACACTGTACTGTTTATATCACCGTTCCTCTTGGTATGTCATCATGGTTATTACTATTTATACATTTAACCCTATATATAGTACTTGTTTCCCTATTCTATTTTTAAACTGTGATAGAAATTAAATTTTTGTTGCTTCATGTATGTTCTTTTTTTAAATAATTTATCCCTATTTTCATCAATCAAGGGTTATATCTAATAGCTTTTTAAAATTTGGGACACTATTGACAATAAAATTATATATAAATATATATTGTTTGTATTTGATATATGAATCAGAAAAATGCATTTTCTTGTTTTTAAGATTGATCTTTGCAATTGTAGTAACAAAAATTTGAAAATTTTGAACTTAATAGGACGTTTGCAGAAACAGACAAGCCTTGGGTTTTTAAAAATCTCTGGGGTTTCCAATGAAAATGCCCATGTCACTGAATTTATTCAGATCTCAAATCATTTTTTTTTTTTTGGCCTGTTTATATGTTTACCCTAAATTGGACTATAACCCCGGGAGAACCCCAACCCAGAGCCTTGGGGGGATGCGTGGCCACCCTCCTGCCCCCCCCCAACCCTACCCTTTAGGGGGGCCCCTTTAGAATAAGCGAATACTAGGTAGGATTAATTATCAATTTTTTTAAAAAAGATGCTTATGTGCATTTGTAATTATAAGCGTTCAGTGCCAAGAAGCCCAAACCCGCGGGGGAAAAAGTATTGGTTTGAAAATGAAAAAGGAGTCCCCCACAGCGGGTAGTTTTGAAAACCTAACATTGAAGAAACACATCCATAACAAATGCAAAAACCACCTCTTGTCAGCAGTTAAAATTTTTGAACCTTGAACAACATCACACAAAAGCATGAGGAAACAGAACTTTTTAAAGGGGCGCACATGTCTGGTGAGGTCAGGTCAGGCTGGGAAAAAATGTTCATACACTTTTATCATCACATGTGTTTGGGGATAACTGATTTAAAAACGCAAGGAAATGTAGTGTTTCCCCTGTAAATTTTTGTTTTTTGAAGTCTCTGCACACAGATGGCTCCAAGCTCTTAGCCAAAAAAGGGTGTCAATTATTGACCAAGTGAAACCCCGAAATGTTTTACCTTCCTTTGGGTTTTTGGGTAAAACATTTTTTTATACTTAATCCAAAATCGTATTGATAGCATATTAAGACTTAAAATTATTATAAAGTTTTCTGGGGCATTAGGGATTTTTTTTTTTTTAGAGTTTAAGATTCAAGGAACACGTACGTGTGTGTGTGTGGTGTGGTGTGTGTTGTGTGGTGTGTGTAGTGTGTGTGTGGTGTGTGTGGTGTGTGTGTATTTTGTGTGTGTACTTCTTGAAAATTAAAATGCATAAGTTTTATATAGCATTATATTTGTATGAAGTTGTATATAGTAAAATATTTAATTTCACACACACATAATAATAAATACACATTGTGTTATGTATGTATAAAATACTAATAACATAAAATTTTATATTTACATGTATTCATATATATTTCTATATATTTTCATATAAATTATATAAAATTATAAAATAAGTAATATATTTCATATGTTATATATTTCTATTGTATATAAATTTCTAAATTATATATATTTTTATAATTTTATTTATTTATTTATTATATATGTATAATATATATAATTATATTTGTATATTATTTATGATTTTATATTTTATTTGTGTCAATTGTATGTATATTTTATCTTTTTGTAAGTGTGTAAATAACATATATATAATTAATATTATATATATATTTATATAATTATATATTTACATGTATTCATATATATTTACATGTATTCATATATATTTACATGTATTCATATATATATATCAAAGTATTTATAATACTATTACATGATTCATATTATAACATGTATTTCAAAAATATTTACATGTATTCATGATAATAGTTTTTCATGTTTTTCAACAAATATTTACATGTATTCATATACATTTCTTAATTCAATATATTTACATGTATTCATATATATTTACATGTATTCAATAAAATATTTACATGTATTTCATAATATATTTACATGTCCATATATATTACATATATTTATATACATAAATAATAATAATATAAAATAATCTATATATAAATTATAAATATATATATAGTAAATATATTATAATATATATATATTATATATATATATATTTATATAATTTAATGTTTAATATATATTTATATATGTGTATATATGTTTATATATATTATATTTATTTATTAGATATATGATAGATGTTTATATATAGTATATATATGTGTATATATATTTATATATATTTATAAAATATATATATTATATATATATAGTGTATATAATTATTATATGATATATATATTACATATAATTATATGTGATCATATATATTTTATTATATATATATTTATATTTAAATATATATATGTATATTTATATATTATATGTAATATATATATATTTATATATATATATTTATATGTTATATATATTTATTTTATATAATATTATATGGATATGTGATTTATTTAATATATTAATATATATGGATATATATATTATGTTATATTTATATGTATATATGATAATTATATGTTATATATATATATATATGTTATATATATATGTATATATGTAAATATATAAATTATTATATATATATATTATATAATATGATATATTTATATATATGTATATATATGTTAATATAATTATATATTATATATATTATATATAAATTATTGTTATATATTATAATATATATATATTATATTATATATGTAATATGTGTATATATGTAATATATATAATTTATATATATATTATATTGTATATATGTATATATATGTATTATATTATATTATAATATATATATATATATGTATATATTATATATGTATAATATATTATAATATTATATATGTATATGTGTTATAATAATGTATATATATTATGTATATATAATATCTATATATATGTATTATGTATAAATAATATGTATAATATATATATTTATATATATATGTATATGTATATATGTTATATATATATATATATATATATTATTATATATATGTATATTATATTATATATATTATATAATATAAATTTATATATATATATTTATATAATGTTATATATATTATATATATATATTTATATATATATTGTAATATTATATAATTTAAATATATAAATATTATGTATAATTATTATATATATATATATATATATATTTATATATATATGTAATATTTATATATATGTATTAATATATATATATAATATATATGTATATGTATATATATTTATATAATATATGTAATATGTTTATTATTTAAATAAAAATAATATATTTATATAATATATTATATGTATATATTTTATATATTATATATTATATATTTATATGTTATATAATGATATGTATATTTATGTATATATATTTATATATATATTTATATAATATATTTTTATATATATGTAATATAATAATTTATATATATATTATATATATATATATATATATATTTAATATATATTATATATATATATTATAATATATTTATATATATTTATATATATATTTTATAATAATATTTATATATATATTTATAATATGTATATATATATTTTATATATGTATATAATATTTATAAAAATTTAAAGTAAAAATATATATTTTATATATATGTATATAAAATTTATATATATATATATGTATATAAATAATTATATATATGTATATATATATGTATATATTTATATATATTTTATTATTTTAAAAATTATATATATTATTTATTTATATATGTTATATGATATATATTTTATATGTATAAATGATATATATAATTTATATATGTAAAATATGTTTATATATTGTATATGATATAATATTATTTTATTTTGTATAGTATATATCTTATATATATGTATAATGTATATAAAAAACTTATATATATGATATGTATATAAAATTTAATATAAGTAAAATGTAAAAATATTTAAATATATGTATATATCGTAATGTATAAAATTTTTATATATGTAAAATGTATATGTATATTTTAAATTTATAATTTAATATTAATATCGTAATTTTATATAAATTTTAAATTTATATATGTTAAATTATATATATTTTAAATATGTTATATTTATTTAATATATTTATATATTATATTATATATATTGTATATTATATATTAAAATTGTATAATGTAATATAATTTATATATGTATATTATATATAATAATGTATATGTTTTAAATATTATTTATATAATATTATGTATATAATATTATATGTATATATAATTTTTATATAAATGTTTTATATAATTTATATTATAATAAATTATATTATATGTATGTATAATTATTATATATATTATATGTATATGTTAAAATTTTATATATTATATAAAATATATATATAGATATGTAATATTAATGTTTTATATAAATTTAAATTAAATGTATATATGTAAATTACTATATATTTATATATGTTATTTAATATTATATATTTTAAATATTTATAATGTTATAATATATATTATAATTTTAAATATGTAATGTTATATTATTATATAAGTATATGTATAGTATATTTATATAATATATAATTTATTATTAAAAAATTATTTTTATATTTATATAAAAAATTTATATTTATATTATTTATATATATATTTTTAATATTATTAAAATTATATATATTTATATAAAATATAAATTTTTTAAAATATATTTATATAAATTAATTTATAATTTTTTATTTTTTTTTTTAATTTTTGGGTTTTTTTATTTATTTTTTTTTTTATTTTTTTGTATATATTTTTTTTTATATTTTGTATATTAAAATTTTATTTTTTATGTTTTATTGTAAATTTTAATTTTATTGTTTTTATGTTTATAATTTTATAAAATTTCATATTTTTATTTTATATATGGTTTTTAAAGGGTGAAAAAAGGTAGGGGCTAAGAACCGGGGGCCCCCTTTTAAGAAAATTTTATTTATTTATTTGCAAAAAAAACTTCGAAGCCAAACCCAAATTCCCCCCCTTATCCAAATGCTGGGGATTAAGAAACCCAAAATTTATTTTTTCATTTTTATCCCTTTTGGAAAACTTTAATTTCCAGCCCGGGGGGCTTTTTGGGGCCCCATCTTTCCCTTCGGGGTTTTTCCAAAAAACGGGTTTTGGGTTTTCCCCGTTTGGGAGCCCCCCAGGGGCCCGGGGGGCCCCCTCCCTTTTTTGTTCCCCCACGGGGGGCCCCGGTTTGGGTCGATTCCCCAACCGGGGGGGAACCTTTCCGGGCATCCCACAGGGGCCCCCCTTTTCCCCCTAGGGTTTGTTTTCGGAAAAAGGGAGGGAAAAAAACCCGGGATGGGGAGGGGGTTCCCCTCCTGCGGGGGAAAAAACAAGGGGAAATGGGCCCCTATTGGCTTTTGGGTTTGGTTTTTATCCCTGGATCCCTGGGACCGTTTTTCAAAAGGGGCAGATGGGTTTGGTTTTTTAAACCCTGGGGGGCCCGGGCCCCAAATTTTAAAGGGGCCCCTTTATTTTTCCGGGGGGGGCCCGGGAATCTGGGTTTCAAAAAAAGGCCCCTTAAAGGGGCGGGAAGATTGGGAGGGGGGCCCCCAAAGGGGGGTTTTTGGGATCAAAATTTTTTACTTTTCCATAGAGTAAAAAAATAAATGAACCCCAAAAAAATAAATTTTTAAATTTTTAATGTTTAAAAGGGGGGGAAAAAATTTAATTTTACATAAAAAAAAACCAAAAAACTTAAAATTAACCAAACCCAAAAAAAAAAGTAATACCCCCTGCCAAAAAGGTTTTTTACGAACATAAAAAAAAAAAGGAAAGGGAAAAAAAAAAAAAAAAAAGTAAAAACAATGTTGGGGCTTTTGGGAAAAACGGTTAAAAAAAAATGACCCATTTTTGGGGGGGTGTAAAACAAAATTTAATTTTGTAAACAAAAAGGTTTGGGTTTTTGTGGAGGTGTTGTTCAGCTCAGGAGGGGATTTTTTTTATAAACCCGAGGGTTTTGGGGATTGATTTTAGATTTTTGGCAGGAGGGAAAAGGAAAAAAACAGTATCGAAAAATCCCCGTGTTTAGGAAAAAAGGGGGTGCCGGGAAAATTTTTTTAAAGGGGGGAAATTTTTTCTCTCTTATGGGAATTTGGAAAAAGGGGGGTGGGGCTTCTCAGGGGGGGGGGGGCCCAAAATTTGAAAAAAGACTTTGTTTTTTGGGTTTTTGGGGGGGACGTAAAAAAACATGGGTTTTAAACCCCAAATACTTTCCTTGGGGAAAAATAGGGGCAGGTAAATTTAAAAAACAAATACATTAGAAAAAAAATAGGGTTTTGAGTGGCAAAAAACCCAGGGGTTTTTTTAAAAAATTTAAAAAATGGGGGGTTGGGAAAGTGTTTTTAAAAAAATATAAAGTGGGGGGTTTTTTGTGGGGTAATATATTATATATAAAAATACACCTTTTTATTATATTTCCAAAATCAAACTTCATTATTTTTTTTTTATGTTTGTTTTTAAAATTTTTATATTTCAAAAATGTTTTTTAGAAAAGGGATGTATAAAAGAAAATAAAATATATTTTTATATTTTTTTTATGGTTTTTTAAAAATTTATTACTTAACCCTTTTTTTGTATATATTTTTTGGTATGTTTAAAATTTTATATATAAATTTTTTATAATATTAATTTTTATGTAAAATTTTAAAAATTTTTAAAAATTTTTGATATATATAAAATGTTTGTTATAAAATATTTTATTCTTTTATGTATATATAGGTATGTATTTAATTTTTATTTTTCAATTTATTTTATATTATTTTTAGGGATAAATATATTTACATTTTATGTTTTATAAAAAATTTTTGGGAATTTTATAAAAATTTTAAAACCCTATTTGTATTATATTAGGGATTTAATAAAAATTTTATAAATATTTGGTTTTATTTAATTTTTTGTATGTTTATAAAAAATTTTATCCCTTTTATTTTAATATATTGGGTTTTATAATCCCCATAATTTTACTTATTTGTTTTTTAATTTTTTGTAGTAATTTTAAATTTTATATTACATATATGTAATTTTTTGTTTTGGGATAATATTTGTTTTTTACATATGGTTTTATATATGGATGTATAAAAAATTAATTTTATAATGTATATATAAAATTTTTTTTAATTTTATTTTTTAAATATTTTTAAATATGTATATAAAAATGTTTTAGTAAATTTTATTTACCTTTTTTTGTATATTAATTGTTGGGATTTATAATATATTTTTAAAAAGTATTTATATATAAAATGGGTTTTTTAATTTATATATTAAAATATTTGGTTTTAAATTTTAAAATTTTTGGGGTTTTATTTAATTTTTATTTAAATTTTAAAAATTTGGGTTTTTATAATGTATGTATAAAAATTTTTTATTTCATATTAGGGATATTTATAAGTTTGTATTTTTATATATAAAATAACCTTTTATGTTAAATTTTAAAATTTATATGGTAATTTTTTAAATATATTTTAAACCAATATTATTTTAAAAAGTAAAAAATTTTTTTTTATAAATTTTATGTTTAATTAATTTTTTGTATGTATAAAATTTTTATTACAAAGTATAAAATATGTAATGTATAAAAAATATAAAAACAATGTTTTTTTATTTATGTATGGGGTTAAAAAATTTTTAAAAAACCCTATAGTTTTTAAAAATATTTTATAAAAATAAAATTTTCCTAAAATGTTTTATTTTTAAAATTTTATATGTTAATTTATTATTATTTTTTTATGGTAAGTATAATAATTTTATATATTTTAAAGTTGTATAATATTATTTATTTTGTTATGGGATTTTAAAAATAATTTATAATTATTTGTATGGGATAAAAATATTTTTTTTATATGTTATTATATTATTTTTATTGTTTTGTATTAATATTATAATATATATGGATTATTAAATTTTTTATATATTTGTTATTAAAAATTTTATATTTTATATATGTATATTAAAATAAAATTTATTTATTATGTATTTATAAATTTTTTAATTTATATGTAAAGGGAATTTAATATATTTTTTAAAAATATGGGTGTTGGGATAAATATTTATATATGGTTAATTTTTATAATTTTAATTTAAATATTTTTTTTAATTTTTAAATTTTATATTATTTAAAAAAAATTGGATTTTATTTAATAAATTATATTTATTATGTTAAATATATATTTAAAAGTATTTAAAATATATATATATATATATATATATTGTGTGTGTGTGTGGTTGTTGTGTGTGTGTGTGTGTGTGTGTGAGTTGTGTTGTGTGTGTGTGTGAGTGCCGTGTGGTGTGTGTGGTTGTGTGTGTGTGTGTGTGTGTGGTGTGTGTTGTGTGGTGAGTGTTGTGTGTGTGTGTGTGTTGCTTGTGTGTGTGCCGTGTGTGTTGCGTTGTGTGTGCGTGTGTGTGTGTGCGTGCGTGCGTGCGTGCGAGTGAATGATGTTGGGTGTTGGTTGTGGGGGTGTGTGTGTGTGTGTGGTGTGTGTGTGTGTGTGTGTGTGTGTGTGTGTGTGTGTGTGTGTGTGTGTCTGTATTAAAGGACTGGCTAAGGCCTGACAACAATCTTAGTATTGCTTTTACGGCAATACTCCTCGTGAGTCATCAAGTAATTTCAGGTAGAATTATAGTAAACTCCGCACTAATACTATAGAATAATCTTAAATCTATCTTTATAGTTCTTACGTTTAATTACGCAGTTTTTCCTGCTAGTAGTTCCAGGAGTCAACACTAATTCATCACTTTCCTCAATGATGCTCCAAGCTGAACTGCCTCCAAGAGGGCAGACCCAGCATGCAAGTCACCTGCATGAGGGCCTGGTTGTTTCGGTTGATGATGCGAGGCCGGTTCACAGGAGCGAATTTGGTATTGGGTCCTTATCTCGAGTTAAAGTGACCACTTTTAAGATCGGCCACAAAGTACTGACCCCTAACATAAACACAACTTCTTCAACACAGCCTCAATATACCAAACAAACTCTATATTGTGTTTTATTCTCTCAGATTTTACTAATCGTCATAAGTAACTGAGGATTGCATTTTATCTACTAAGCATCTAATGAGATAACTAGGAGTGTTCCCCTGCTTCTGGCCGATAACAAATAAATGTGTGTGTGTGTATGTATATATACATTATATATAAAATATAAATATATAGATATATACAAAAATTGTACATATATGTGTGTATAATATGTGTATAACATATATGCGTATAATTATATATATATTTGAAATAATATATATATATATATATATATATATATATATAAATATAGTATATATATATAAGCACACATACAAAAAATGAACACATTCGTATTGAATGTGGTCAGTATTGTATGTTGCGTGTTAGCATAGATTCAGATACCTAGAATAATATTCAGAACATTTTCTAGACACATTTTTTACAATATATCATAACCACACTTCAAACACAACGTGGATCATATAAAAAGTATACTTTGTCCATACACTGGGATAAGATTATAGTGCTATACTATAAATTAATATCTTGTGCAATAACATCCTTGTAGAAAACTATTTTGCACATGCAATCATACTATGAAAAAAATTATCGCCGTTCTGGATACATTCTATATAATATTTCTGATTTAACCGACATAAACATCAAACGAGCATCTATAAAGTTTAGGACTGTATTTATTATTACAGTTAGATTTTGTTAAAATATAACTAATAACACTATAGGAATATCTTACTATAAACGTGAATAGTTAAGCATTTATTTAGGTAAATACTAATCTTACAAATATAAAGGAAGTAACCCTCAATTGATGAAGTCCATTTGTAACCCAACGTAATCAACTCGATTTAAAGCTTGTGGGCTCAGAGACCCTCCTGTTGCGGGCGATAGCCACGATAGCCTTGTGTTATTTTAAATCAAAGTACGTCTCGGATGAGAGGAAGCAATTTGGAAGAACTTGTAACGTGAATTGAGATCTTACGAACAAGACTAAGCGTTGAGAAGGTAAACGATTACAAACACTTTGAATGCCGAATTCAAATTCTTTGTTTCTCCTATATTGCTTATCGAATTGTTTTTTGAAACCGGAAATGCGTGATTATTGGACAGGAATTAGATAATTCCCTAGCCCCCATATTTCCCCATTAGGACTTTCCCCTTGAACACCCCCTCAATTCCCGGTGAACTTACTCTCAGCACTACTTTAGGTCATTACCATTTTCTTTACATTCTGATGTTATTCTTTGCCTGTGCAGATTATTCAATTTAAGGAGTAGTTTTCCCATTACTTTATCTATAATGTATACCCCATGTATTACAAGTTGCACATCTTTCCTTATACAACTTACCCAATGCCGCCAGGAAAATAACAGTGCCTATTTTCTAAATTTTGTGTGAAATGTCTGTCCATAGATGGCTCGTCTGGCATGCTTGCCTTAAAGTAGAACCTTGTGAGACCGTTAACGTGATTTGAAAGGCGGAAAAACGTATTTTTTTGCTATGCTATAATATCGATGGTGTATTCTTATTATAAATATTATAATTATTATAATGAATTTTAACATAGACAGCAAATTAAGATAACGTAAAATAGTTCTTAAATCAAGAAAAGGGTGAACCGGGCAAGAGGGCCATACTAGTAACTGGCTCATTGATGACTTAGTACAAGTTAGCCATCTATGTGTAAAAAACAATCAAACAAGGTACTATACAGTGGCATAGCAACGTCTGTAAATGTCATAACCCGTTGGCAATTTGGGTGAAGGGGAAAATACCATAGATGAAAAGTTCCTTATGTTTTGTCATTCTGTCCATTACATGCACAATTACCCTCTATTCATATTATGGAATGGAATATCTTTGTTTGTATAATGCTTTTACGCTTGTTGTATGCTGTAGCATCCGACTTGTTGAGAGTGACATACTTATTTTCCCTATGCTGATGTATTTCCATCAGCGTTTTACTATATTTTTGGGAAGAACACATGGTTTCTTTTTTCCTACTTTTTTCCAAATAATTAAGGTTAAAGAAAAAGAATAGGGCAACACTATTTTCACATTATAGTAGTGCTGACTCATGTATTTGTGTAGCCTCATCATTTGTTATCACTGGCAAAGAAGACCTTTATTTTTATATGTTTTTTTAGTAGCATAAAGCGTGTCAACCTCTGAGGCATGGTGATCATTTAACGCCACACAAATGAAAGAAAAACTTATCCACACTATCTACCTCCTACGAATGGATTACACAGATAGTGTCCACACTGTGATGTCTCACCGAATCCCTCTATTACATTAGCAAACCAATAACCGATTTCTAACTTTTCTCTGGATGATAGCTTAAATTTTAGATAGAAACCATAACAAAATATAGAACTGCCCATTTGTCCAGTACTTCAGATATGATATTTGGAAAAAACACAGTCTCTGCTGGACTTTCTTTTCTTCATTTTTCATATTTATATATGTGTGTGTGTGTGGTGTGTGTGTGTGTGTGTTGTGTGTGTGATATAATATATATATACATATATAATACAATACATACAACATACATAAATACATACATTACATACATACAGCATATATAACCATATACATATATTCATATAGATAAATATACATATAATACCATACAATGTAAACATGTATACATCATATATATACATATACATATATGGCACATACAAACACATACATACATACTTACATATGCTATAATAATATATTCTTCTGTTCATATACATATATATCATATATATTATATCATCTATATATATATCATATAATAAATATATATATATTATCATATATATATAGATATATAATAATGTTTTTTTACAAAAAAAATAAATAATATATATCATATATAATAGTATATATATATATAGATCATATAATTTGTGATAAATATATATAAAATATATTGTGTGTGTGGTGTGTGTGTGTGTGTGTGTGTGTGTGTGAGTGTGTGTTGAGGTGTGTGTGTGTGTGTGTGTTGGTATGTGATAACATTTTATATTTTCTTATATATATATACTATATATATAGATAATATGATATAATATTTATATATATATAAATATGTATATATATATAATATATATATATCAATAATACCATTAAATAAATATTACGTATATATATATAAATATATATATATATATAATATATATAAATGTATAATATATATAATATATAGACATATGTATATGTATATATAATATAATATGTATATATATATATATATATGTATATTCATATATAATATATATTATATATATATATAATATGTATAATATACATATAATATGTATATACATATTATATAATATATAATATAATATATTATAAATACAAAATTTATATATATAACATTATATATATATATATATAGATATATATATATATATACATATTATATATATATATATATATATATATATATACAAATATTATAATATATATAATATATATATATAATATATATTATATAATATATATAAGTATATATATATTAATTTTTTATATATATATATAATATATATATATATGAATTTATATATATAATATGTATATATATATATATATAATATAATATGTAATATATATATATATTATATATATATATATAATATTAATATATAATCTTATATAATATGTATATATTATATTGTATATTATAAATGTATATAATTATATATATAATAATGTATATATATTATATAATATATAATAATTAAATATAATTATATATATATAATATGTATATATATAATTATATATATAATATGTATATATTTATATATATAATATAATTATGTATATATATTTATATATATAATATGTTATAATATATATATATATATAATGTATATATATTATTATATAATATAAATTAATATATATTATATATATACTATGTGTATATATATTATATATCTATATATGTATATATTTTATATAATATGTATGTTTATATATTTATTATTATATTTATATATGTTATATATTTGTATGTGTATATATAATGTATATTATTACAGGTCTCTCTGTGATGCCCTTGAGGATTCTTGGGTCACTGTATTTGGCTTCCCAGCTGCTGCTGCTTCATATATCTTGACACAGTTCACACAGTTAGGAACCATCGTAGAGCATCGTAACCCAGGAACGGGTAACTGGATGCATCTAAAGTACCAGGTCAGTGTGGTTGTTACCAAGGGAACTGGTGGGTTGCAACCCCCATGGGGGGTCACAGAGAGTCAGCAGATGGGTCACTAAGGCTGTGGGAAAAGTATGTAGGCCATTGTGCTAGGTATTTGTTAGGGTTTATATTGAGAACATAACAGGAAGCTATGATTTAAAGAAATATTGCTTTAGAACTTCGAAAATATAGGTCATGTATAGATTGCTTTTTTGTCACTCCTTTTTTTTTTTTTTTTTTTTTTTTTTTTTTAACTGAAAGTGTGTTTTTAATTTAAGATATTCAGAATGATTAAAGATGGATACATTCGTGTCTCCATTTTATTCATAAAGGTTTTCACAGAAGAACTTTTCAACTTGTACAAGTCTTTTATTAATTTTAACCTCGTTCTTACCGCACAGACTAAATTACAAGCCAGAAAAGCCTTGAGCAAGAATGGGAAAGTATTCAGTGGCAACATCATGGTTGGGGTTGTACCATGTAGTGATAAGGTAAGTTATGTTGAAATAAAAAGGTTTTGATGTAAGATATCATTGCAGATAACAGTGATTGTAGAATTGTGATAATCAAGCATTTTTCTTTTGTAGAAGAAAATTTAGATCTATGAATCATCACTGCAAATGTTACTTTTTATATTTATATGTAAATATATATATTTTTTTCTTTTCTTTTCTTGTTTTACTTATTTATTTATTTATATATATATATATATATATTTTTTTTTTTTTTTCAGGCAATTACTGGAGATAAAGAAAATATGTCTGCAAACCTAAGTAATGTTATATCACCAGACTCCAGCATGCTTGGAACACCAAAATCTAATATGCGACCATTGACACAGGCTTATCAGACAGCTCATGCAGAACATGAGGTGAATATAATTCCTGTTTACCTATATATTCTCTTTTGTATTCCCCAATGTTATTTATGTCTCATATACACAAATGAAAGCATCTGGACATGTAAAACACAGGTTTTGTCAGTGGAAATTTTAAGAATGATGAGCGGGATTTAGCTGAGAATGAGTCTTCTTTGGAGTCAAGGATTTAACCCAGTGCCAATGGGCATGGCATGTACGTACCTGCCATGCCCACAGTGAGTTTACTTTATTAATTGTTTTTACCTGTAGCTGGCTACACTTGTACTAAGTCACCAATGAGCCACTTACAAGTAATACCTGTCTCACCTGTTTACCCTTTTCATTGATTTACGAACATATTTTACGTTATCTTATTTTGCTGTTACTAATGTTTATAACATTATAGTAATTATAATGTCTATAATAAAAATAACACCATTGATATTCATAGCAGTAGTAAAAAGTTTTTTCACACCATTTCAAAGAAAGGTGAAATTAGGTCAAGTCACAAGGTCTACTAATTGACTCCTTTGTGGCTAAGCACTAGCAGAGTCCTCTATGTGCAGAAACATTACACACAAAAAATAAATGAGCACAGCATTTTCCCCGGCGGCATGTGGTTAATGACCTGACAGATTTTGGTCCAATGGCCACACAGTCCTGCATAAATCAGATCTCATATTATAAGGAACTTCATTACAATTAGGATCAGATCATTAATTCAGATTTGAAGTCCAGTTCTCATAAACACAGAAATGTAGAAGGCTGTCAAAAAGCTTACAAAATATAGGAGACCCTTGATAAGAAATGAAATTGGATAAATAGATCTAATAGAAAAATAAACTTAAGATATAATATTTTGTATATTCTGTGCTAAACATACATGAAGATTGGTGCATGTGTTGATATTATACAATGTGTATTTTCCTCTATACTTTTTCCAAATGTCTGTAACCTAAATTTTGAATTTCTAATCTCTCTTTTTCAGGTTGTTCCAAAGGTCAACACGCCAAAGAAGAATGACAGCATAGTTTCTAAAGCCATGCAGCACATATTTGGGTTATAATGAAATTGAAGATAGTTGCTTTTACTTGGAGAACTTTTAATTGCATTAAACGGTCCAGTTATTTTGCAGTCAGAGACTCTTTTAAATAAAATTTAAAAATCTGTTATATGTGTATGTGTGTGTAGTTCAATATCCATTCTTCTTTTGTTAACTTATTGCATTTTTGATATGACATATGTAACTGCTATGGATTATATGAAAGGACAGCAGTTTATTTTTTGTTTTTTTATGTATATATTTTACCTTCAACATTTTCAAAATAAAAATTTTCAAACTCATGAGTAAACAAACAATAAAACTGTTTTAATAAGTTAGTTTTTCCTTTAACCTTTCCCAGACAGGCAGGAAGCAAGCACATAACCCCTACAAGCAAGCATATCCTGAGCAAGTGGCTGTGATTGGTAGGTGGGCATGACTCTCATAAGGGGTATATATCTCTCATTTTATTAATTTCATGCAGTCATTACTAGCATATGGTTTCAGTATTTATACCACTTTGTGAAATCATTTCAATATATTTTGTTGTTACCAAAAAGAAGTGATGGTTATATAAATTTGCCTTCCATCTACTGTTTCCCTGGCAGGGTATTCTGGTTCAAATAGGTAATGACAACACTAATGTCATACATCTTCATATGCCATTTCAGTGAGAAAAATAGTAATAGCTTTGCTTCCTTCTCTTTCCATGATTTTCCCAATAAAGTTTAAAATGTAATGATGGCAAAGTTTTATATATATATATATATATATATATATATATATATATATATATATATATAATTGTGCTGTGCTTCACAAGGGCTTTGTGTAAAGAGGGTTGTACATGTCTAAAAGTTGCAAAATGTGTAAATAGTATTGCCTAGATTATTCCTGGTTTCCAGTAGTATTGCTATGATTTCTTTCCATTGTTTTTAAGACTGCTGGAACTTCATTCGGTCTACTTCTGAATTTATTGCATTGTCTTTTATTACTTGAATGATATCTTTCCTTGGGGGTTAAATCTTTGATACCATATTACATATTGCATTTTGAAGAGTACACCAGTATTTTTTTTTTTTTTTTTTTTAAAGCTATAACCTTTTATTTATTTTTGCCATCCCCCCTCCTAATTCCATGCTGCTGTTACAATGGGAGGCTTAGGAGATAGACTGGTGCCCACTGCTGGGGATCACCTGTTTTGGGCCTCAGCCCTTGATTTTTGCATGGTCTTTTTCTCTCCCTTTTTTCGTTTCCCTCTCTTCTCAAACTCCATCTACTATCCATTTATTAAATTGTGAGAGCCGTGTTGAGAGGATGAAAGGCTGCTAATACTGAATGGCCTTGAGGAGCCATGGACATGGTATTCCCATTTAATTGTCTATCCCTTACTCTGCAAGGGGATCCTGAGGGATGGACTGTTTCTCTCCCCAACATACTTTAGGCTCACAATAGCCAATAATGAAGACATCCAGGAGACATTCCTCTTGTTCCAACATCCTCTACTTCATCTTCATCATTACTACTCTACAACCTTATTGTCCACCTCTGCAAAACTACCTCTATCAACAGTACTCCCTCATTGACACACCTGTCCTAAAAAATAAAAGTTTCCTTCGGCAGCCGCCCTGGTTAGTCCCATCTTGTCACAGTTACATCTGAAACCTAAACTAAAGCATTGCCAACCCTGACAGACCCATTCCTGCCCAACCTTATCCTACCCTCAATACTCCACACGGTCGATGACAAAAATTGGTCAGATAGTGGAAAAGACTTATTCTCCTGCCTCATGGACTATGATGCAGTTTCAGTACAGTGCTACATAATCCTCCCCCTAGAAGCTGTTGTAGGTCCCCCACTAATATTGCCAAAATTACTTTCCATGGACAAGACCTAGCCTCTGATGTTTACATTGGCAGAGAGGTCCTCCCTGTCTGACCATATCCAACCTCCGCCCCATCAATGTCAGAATTGTTGGCGCCTAGGCCATACTGCCAAACACTGCCGTTCCACAGCCTGATGCCCTCTCTGTGCCCAACTTCTTCATAATCAATCAAACTGCTCTGCAGTCACACACACATGCTAATTGTTGCAGCTCCCATAATATATTTATTAGGGTGGCCCTACTTTTAAGTTTTGAGTCTGATATGACAAGTATCAGATTCAAATTTGGCATCACTTTCAAGATTCAAACTTGACAGGAAGCACATTGATGAGATTTATCCTACACTCCTACTCAGTAATTGCTCTGCCCCTCCCCTTTCCTCCCAAAATGTTTCTACATCTCCCCCAGCATCTCTTCTTCATCCCACTTCTATTCCTTACCTCTCCCAGTCAAATTCTTTTGCCATCTAAATCCAAACACTCCAATTATTACTTCCCCATTACCTACCACTCTTCCTCCTCTCCCACCTCATTGCACAAGACAACCTAAACACTCCATACCATCTTCTACCCAATCCTCTCCATCAACCTCTCCCTCCACCACTCAGACATGTCCTCTCTTCTTCCCCCCATAAAAAACCTTTGTTTCTCACGTCTCCCCAACCGAAACTCTCGAAGACATTCAAAACTATCTAATCATTACCATAGATAACATGCCTACGCATCCCCCTGGATGTGATCTAATTGCCATTAAACACTCTCTCCTTTGCTAAACCCTAGCTTACCCTGTGGACATCCTTACGGAATCCCACACATATTTTCTTTGACAACTTTGATCTAATTGCCCATGGTAATCCCTATATTCCTGAACAGACTTTTGACGTGTAGCACATTAAATCATCAACTAACCCCCCTCTTTACCCTTTTCACTACTACACCTTTCTATAGTGTTATATCACCTATCTAGCTCATATATAGCTCATATATAGCTTTGTAACCATTAATTAACCATTCTGGATGAGAAAATACATATTTTTGTGGAAACCGTGCTAGCAATGAAAAAAAATATGGGTTACTTCTGTAAAGTTAAAGTATGAATATATACAAATGTATGTATTTATTTGTGAACACATTTCTATATACATAGTAATATATTTGTGTATATATATCTTATGATATATTCATATTTGTGGAATCATCACTGGCAATGTGAAAAAGATTAATGACTTGCATAGACTTAAAATATGTATAGTATATATACAAATATATATTTATTTGTAAACACATATAATCATGTATATGAATATCTCTGTGTACATATATAGTTTATACAAATATATATGGGTGGGTGCATCATGATGTGAAGCAATGGTTTGATAGCCTAGACAGTATTTAAGGGCTTGTACATGGCTTGCAGCTGAGGAAGTCGAAGGCCATTTTTTGGTAAATGACTGCAGTGCTAATAAGCCCTTGGAAAACTTAGCTCCAAGCCTTCCACAGAGATGACTGTTTCAGATCGTAATGGGGCACGTGACCAGGCAGCAGTCATTTGTGGCATAGCTCCTGAACAGTTAACCCAGTGCTGACGGGTATGACGTGTACGTATGTGCCATGCCCACTGTGAGTTACTTGTTTAATTGTTTTTACAAATAGATGGCTACACTTGTACTAAGTCACCAATGAGCCAATTATGAGTACTGCCTGTCTCACCCGTTTAGCATTTTCTTTGATTTACAAAAATATTTTGCTGTTACTAATGTTTATAACATTATAGTAATTTTAATGTTTATAATAAAACTAACACCATTGATATTCATTGCACTAGTAAAAAATAGCTTTTTCCTGCCAATTTAATTCAGGTAAGGTCACAACTTCTACTGACTGACTCCTTTGTGGCTAAGCACTAGCAGAGCCATCTATGGGCAAAGATATTTCACAAAAAATACAAAGAATGAGCACAGCATTTTCCCCATTTTTTATTCATTTTTCCCGGCTGCATTCGGTTTAAGGTTGGTGGCAAACTTATAAGGTGTTTGCTGCCTTAGCTGTCATCTGGTTGTCTGGTACCTTTTTCCTAGACCTGCTGAGGGGCATGGTCATCCTTGGAAAGGGAAAGGGGAAAGGGATTGCAGCAATTACCGAGGCATTACAAGGCTCAGCACTTATGAAAGGTCCTAAATCATATGTTGTCATAAGCATAGTGAATTTCCTTATGACATCATCCTAAGCCTTATGCCTTCATATAAGTTCATGTCACACCAAAGTCTGCTCGAGAGGAGGTTTAAGGACTTACGACTGAATTGTAACAGTAAAGGTGGTCGATGATCAACAATTTCATAATTTTGCTCATAGGTGCTGTATAACTGGTAGATATTTGTATACAGTATACTCTGGCAAGTCAATACCTACTCTCCACCAATTCCTTCAGTCTGCAATATTATCAGTATCTTTGTAGGCCACTAATCATGGCTTTCACTTTTCTTCCTCCAAATCTTTCTCCATCCTTTTCTCTCGGGCACGTGTAGGTCCCCAACCTCCACTCTTCTTATATGGCTCCACTCCAATACCGTTCTTCTAGCAAATTCAGTGGCATTATTCTTTACTCCAAATTATCCTTGCGAGACCACATCTTACAAACTCTTTCCCATATATCCTGGGGCTCAGATCACAAATCTCATCTCCATCTCCATGTTACCTTGATCCTCTCCACTCTTGATTATGGATGCCAAATCTACTCCTCTGCCTCTACCTCCCTTCTTGCTCATCTTGATACAATCCACCACTGTGGTCTTTGCTCAGCCATAGGTGCCTTCGCTCCTCTACAGCTGAGAGCCTGTACACTGAGTCAGGCATGCCATCTCTCTCTTAATGCCCTACCCTTCTCTCTCTCCGATACTATATCCACTTCCACCAACTTCCCTCACCAAACTATCCCATAATTTCTGCTTCCAACCTTTGCTTTTTCCTTTCTCCATTTGCATGAATACCCTCCTCTCCCATTCACCCTTTCCCTGTCTCCGACCTCTTCCATTATCTGTCCATTCCGTTCCTCCATGGCTTATACCTTACCTTACTCCTTTTTGCCTTAAAACACATACTCCCTCCCTTCCTTTTTAACTGTTTTCACTGGTTCCTGTAGCCCACTATCTCTTGAAGTCCATGCAGTCGACCTTGTCTGTAAGATCCAGGACTGGTTGTTCTACCTGTCAACGTGCCACAAATCTGCCTGTTATTTGCCGGAATCCTCGGCAAATAACAGGCAGATACTCTAGAATGCTCTACCAACATGTGCACACCAACCCCACTTCTCACAAATTCCAGTCACGGATTATTACCCCCCCCCCCCCCATTTAAGACCTTCCTTTATACCCGATGACAATTTTCGCACTAATAAATTACTGTAAAACTACCAATCTGCTCCAGGTCAGCTGCATTTTATAGGAACAGATGCTGGGAGACAGCTCTCGCCCGCTTATGTAATAGCCACACCTGTCTAACACACACCTATCTGATTTCACGTTCTGATTCACCCTTATGTTCCTTATGTAATGCTCTTTCAGTTCCACACATTTTGATGTCCTGTCCACATTTTACTGCAGCCCATACGTCTATTTTCCCCAACCTGTCCTCCCTTCACCGACCTCCCAACCTGTCAGGCATCCTTATGGAATCCCACTCTTTCTAGTTTGAAAACCTGTTCTCCTTCCTCAGACGCCTTCACTTGATCAAATCCCCCTTGCTTAATCCTACCTTAATCTATTCACTCAGCGTCTCCTTTACCGATCTTTAATCTTGCGAATACTACTCTAGAGTGTTGACATATAGTAACTCAACTCAACCCCTTCCCCTTTCCCTTCCCCTTCCCCTTTCTAATACTATACTTTCCTATAGTGGTATATGACCTTAGATATCTAGCACACTGATTTTTGCAAATTTCTCTTCCATTAAGATCACCAGAGAACGCATTCCCATCACCTCCGTTGCTGAGTCCCAGTCATCACTATACGTTGATGACCTCTGGTCAGGGGCGGATCCAGAACTATTCTGAAGGGGGGGGGGCAGTTGATAAAGGGGGGGAGGCGCTTATAAACCTTCGGTAATTGATTGATATTGTACCATCACTATGTTGCTGTAGAAAATCAGTTCGTTTACACCGTAGGCCATGCTCACTTTGAGTGGTTTGAAAATTGTTTATGGAAAGTTTTTTTCTTTTTATACCCTGCCACTACCTCGACAGAGAAAGATTATCATTCTATGATTTATAATGATTTGTTTTATTATGCTTTGACAGTGAGACGGATAATTGCCTATTATATGTTTCGTTTTTGGATGCTCCGAGAACGATGAAGCCCATGAAGTTCCTCCATCAGTATATCAAATGTCATTTCATAGAAAAGGGGCGCCAGACCAGTTACAGAGCAGCGAGGGGGGGGGGGGGGGGGACAGTTGCCCCCTCCCCTAAATCCGCCACTGCTTCTGTCCCGTCCATACCTACCTTCCATACCTACCTTCTGGCCCGTCCATACTTACTTATCTTGGCTTTTGCTTATTAACTTTCAAATCCTTCCAGAAGTGGGGATATCTGATTTTGGTGCATCATGGAAAACTTTATTTTTTACTACATTGAAGAAAAAGCTTACTGCCGACTCAGAATATTACGACTCTCTCCCATATATCCTGGGGCTCAGATTATGGATGCCTACTACTCTGCCCCTACTTCCCTTGCTCAACTTGATACAATCTACCACTTGCTTTCGGCAAGAATATTGGAGTCACACAGAACTATGCACACCTTGGTAGTGTAGTCCATGATTCTAGGCTGTTAGACCAAGAAATCAGCAAGAATTCTCATGAACTCTCTCGACAAGAGTGCTTGGAGATGCCGGTACCTGTGTAGGACCAAGCTACGTTTCTTCACGGCTCTGATACTGACAGTTTTGCTCTCTGGAGGTGAAACCTGGCTGTTATCTTATCTGTCCCTTAGACTCTGGTCTTAAAGCCTTTTGTAACAGATCCCTGTGCCGGATTACAGCATACAGCTGATCGGACCGACGATTATACAATGAGGCCAATTACCTGCACAATCTAGAAACGCCAACTTAAGCTATGGGGCACCTGGCTCGCTCCTAAAGACGACCCTTCCCTCCAGGTTGTCTCCTGATATAACCCTAGGTATAGGAGGCCCGTGGATGACCTAGGAAGTTGTGCCATTATGCTTGCATTATTCACATTTTATCTGGCTGGAAAAAGAAAAGTGTCTAAAATGAAATTCAATATGCAAATTAGGTACCATGTGAAGTTTACAGTGGTGATACGAAATTGTTTTTGCCTCCAAAACTACATCCCTTGCATTTACAGTGTATTGACATCCTTTGCAGAACCCGGTCTGTGTAACCAGCTGTCTCCAAGATGCACCATAAAAGTTAATCCAGTATGAAAGTTTGAGCCAGATCTGTAATGTGTACATGCAGTGGCAGCATAAAGGATTAAATTTGA
>NC_061825.1:40050742-40053242 GCF_019202785.1 Penaeus chinensis | reverse complement strand
ATCTGAAACACAGTCACAGAGAGAAAATTAGGACGGTGGCACTATGTACCAAAGAGCCGGCCACCCAGGGCACTCTCCTTTGTTGGTTCAGTGCGTCTGCGGCGGCGACCAGCTGAGGAACGTGCAGGGTCAGGCTTCTGGGTCAGGAGACCTTGTCGTGCGGTTTTTGCTTGTTATTTGTTATTTCTTTTCGGGAGTACAGGTGTGATATCCTTTTTCGTTTTCCCTAATGGTAAAGTGGCGCATTTTTTACAGTCTGTATAAAAAATGTAGACATATAATGTAATGTTTAAAAAATCCCAAGAAAACAACGAAACATAACTGTGACGTTCAGCTTACATTTTTTTTTCAGAAAGTGGATACTTAGCGACTGAAAAGAGACAGAAAATACCATCTCTCTCCCTTTTTCTTTTGCCACCATTATCCGCCGTTCTTTCTGCCGAAGACATGACGAGGCGCGAAAAGTCTTTCGTGGCCGTTGCGATATTCGTATTCGTGTCTGGCGCTCTCGGGACGAGCCTGGGTGCCCAAAGAAGACCACCTGCGCCATGACCAACGTACTCGTGGACATGAACAAATTGCTGCGTATTCTGACCAGCGAGATTCAAGACCTACGGATCCAGGTGCTTCAGAGCTGTCAGGCTAAGGAGAAACCTACTTGGGACTAACATCGAAGAGGAGCCCATTTCCGAGGACATGGCGGACGTAAATTAGCTTCTAAATGAGAGTAAAATTTTATCCAAAGCTGCAAAGACTATCACTGATTTGGTGTCTAAGTATGATGTTGCTTTGTGCAAAAATTAGATTATTGGATAAAAATGATAAATAACTTAACTGGGTATTTTTTCCATATTATCATATTTTACGCAATGGTATAATTGAAGCTATTGATTGTTTGGAATATCTAGAGAATTCAAGCGGCGAGATCCATAGGTACAAACAACAGAATTAAGAAGGCTCTTAATCCATAGGAATGACTACTGCGCTCTCAGCCTTGACCTTCGCTTCAGGGCTTGTGTTACGATAGGAATTTTGTGGATATGACGTAATGGTCCTTTTCTAACTTCTTCTATCTGTACTCTCCATCCCCCCTTCTCGTCTCTCTCTCTCTCTCTCTCTCTCCTCTCTCTCATCCTCTCTCACCTCTCTCTCTCTCACTCTCTCCTCTCTCTCTCCTCTCATCTCTCTCTCCTCTCATCTCTCTCTCATCTCCTCTCTCTCTCTATCTCTAATCCCTCTCTCTCTCTCTCGCCTCTCTCTCTCTCTTATCTCTCTCTCTCCTCCTCTCTCTCTCCTCTTTATCTCTCTCACTCTCTCTCTCTTCTCTCTCTCCCTCTCCCTCTCCCTCTCACACACTCTCTCTCCAACTTTATATCTTCCTATCTCTTCACACCCCTGCCTCCCACTCCCCTCTCTCTCTCGCATGCTGGTAAGAGAGTGGACCTGCGTGACCCAACCTAGGAAGTATGCGGACCTGATTGTACAAGTTGCGTGGTCATGGCTACTACACTTATATATGAATTTGTATATGCTGATACACAACTACAAGTATCCAAACATTTTTTTTTTTTTTTTTCTTTTTAGCTAAAGACTGCCATAATTACTGTCATCTATCTTTAAGCTATCTTAAAGTCTAATACAGGTTTCCCAAACTTTTTGTTCCTCATACCCCTAATGCATTTTATAGGTTCCCATGTACCCCTAACACTAAAAATTAAGCTTAATAGTAAAAAAGGACATTTTAATATTTTAATTATTTAAGTCTGCATGTTTAGATTACATAGGCATCTTAAATGATGAAAACAGAAATAAAGCAATTACTAAGGTTTCAATAAAGGTGGTGCTAATCAACACAAAGAAAATGAGAAAAGTGCAATCTGAGTGCAGATTACAACACCATGTATGTGCAAGTAATTGTTTCCTTCAGACCAAATGTACCCCCTGAAACGTGCAAATGTACCCCTGGGGGTACATGTACCCCAGTTTGGGAACCCCTGTGTCTATACATATGTTCAAAACCCAACAATATTTAAAACTCCGTAAGCGTATGTCCTCGAACCTCAAAATATGCACTTCAAGAGATTCTACAATTGGGTATATATTGGGATAAACTGCCTTTGGTTAAGCAGAGTTCTAAATCAACCAAGGCTGCAGGTATTCGCTCCACTGTTCTGGCGACACGTTGGTCCGTCGCGGAGGCTGACGCAGAGGAAGATGAACAACGCATCGTCCCTCTCCTCTCTCTCATCTCCTCTCTCTCTCATCTCTCACTCTCTCTCTCCTCTCATCTTCTCTCTCTCTCACTCTCCTCTCTCTCTCACTCTCCTCTCTCTCTCTCATCTCTCTCTCTTCTCATCTCTCTCTCACCTCTCTCTCTCTCTCATCTCTCTCTCCTCTCTCGTCTCTCTCTCTCTCACACTCTCTCTCTCTCTCTCTCCTCTCTTCTCTCTCCCTCTCTCATCTCTCTCTCTCTCTCTCTCTCCCCTCCCCTCTCTCTCTC
>NC_061825.1:40010742-40023242 GCF_019202785.1 Penaeus chinensis | reverse complement strand
TAACTTCAAATATTATTCGTTGCCTGCTCAGATTATATATATCAGCAAGTGTAGTTTTTCCCTTTCTTTATGATAACATCATTACATTTTCCTGTAAATGAGTACATTGTATTCCATGTTGCATGCCATAAATGAAAGACTGTGGCTATGTCTACATTATCATAATGCAATGTCTACTAAATATTTTACCAAGAGTTCCAGTTGCATGTGCGCACTATGGAATTCTTCAACCCTGTTGTAATCACAGTACCAAATTAGTCACTATATTGTCCAACGCTGGGGGCTGTGCCCCCTGAAACCCCCTTCCTTGATTTGATACCACCCCCAACCCCTGACCAGAAAAAGAAAGAATTCTCCACATATTCGCGGCAGGAGAGAGTGTCAGACAGACGTGGCACAACCCACATGTCTGTCGCACGTTCTACCCTGCCGTGAGTTGAGCGAGAATTCCACACTAAGCAGGCGCGACTGATACCCCCGTAAAAGCTAGTTCATGGACCCTGCACTGCGTTACTGTAAATAGAGTCACCTCGTAAATGAAGAGCCTCTCTATCTTCGGTCGCTCTATCCACTATATGCAGTTTACCCTGTACCATATGGCTGTGTGAAACAAACTATACCGAAAATAATACAAATCTACGAGATCTACAGCCCATTGATCTTAATAAGTTTAAAATAATGAATATATGCGAACCTCTAGACTGAAGACAAGTTATCAAGTCACAATTGTTGATCAGATGTTTCAACAACGAAACTAAATATACAATTGTTAAAACAAAAGCGAAAAAGTAAGACACTTACCTATATGTATGCTTTTAAAAGTATATATATTACTGGTAAAATAAAGCAACTAAATCTTGCTGGCTCACAGCAAAGCACAGTACATGTTGTATGTTTACGCCAAGGACCGCGAGTATAAAGTCTGAATAGGATGTATAAAATGTAGGTTTATTCCATATATATATATATGTGTGTGTGTGTGTGTGTGTGTGTGTGTGTGTGTGTGTGTGTGTGTGTGTGTGTGTGTGTGTGTGTGTGTGTGTGTGTGTGTGTGTGTGTGTGTGTGTGTGTGTGTGTGTGTGTGTGTGTGTGTGTGTGTGTGTGTGTGTGTGTGTGTGTGTGTGTGTGTGTGTGTGTGTGTGTGTGTGTGTGTGTGTGTGTGTGTGTGTGTGTGTGTGTTTGTGTGTGTGTGTGTGTGCTCACTCTCACATATATATATATATATATATATATATATATAGAGAGAGAGAGAGAGAGAGAGAGAGAGAGAGAGAGAGAGAGAGATAGATAGTTTATAAAATTATCGGTCGCTTCAAATATATATATATATATATATATATATATATATATATATATAGAGAGAGAGAGAGAGAGAGAGAGAGAGAGAGAGAAGGAGAGACTTTTTTTTTACTTTGACTAGTATATGTATGTATATATTTATGTGTGTGAGACAAAAGCTTACAGCTCAAAAGGGTAAGGTAACGTAGGTTATCCTCACCCCTATCTTAAGAAGTTCCTGTGTGTGCTCACATCTCAAATACAGAACTTGGATATATGAGCAGATTAGAATATATACAATACTTAAAATAGAAAAATACAAGTGTTCATAATTAATGGTTTACATATCAGTATAGTGATATAACACGATAGTTTTCCACTTTCATCTTGATTAGTCCTCATAATCACATACGACACACACAATATATTATATGCGCGCAATATATAATAATAATCCAGGAGAAAAGGTTAATAGTTTGTTGAGTGAGATGTTAGTGTCTCAGGAGAATCATGCATAACACGCGACGGTCATCCTCAACTTAGTAAAAACCTGCTCAAGACATAGTCTCAACAGGAGTAAATCAGCCTTCGTTCCTGTACCTATTCGCCAGGTAGGATTATACTAATCGCGCTAAATGCCTGTACCTCTTCAAAACCTCAAATACCTGACCATTCCTAATCACCATTACAGTCTGTTCAGGTGAGCCTGTTATATCTGCATTTCTATATGTCTGAAGCATAGGGCACTGTAATATATAGTGTATCAAGGTTTGTGCTCTAGGTAATCTACATATCCTGCATTCTTTATCCTGCTCGCTTATTTTAACGCCTAACTGCCAGAAATATTTATGCCCAAGACTTATCCTCATGTAAACAGTCTTTCCATTTACTCTTGCCCCTCCCATATGTAAAATCTGTGTTTATCGTTAGATGCACGCAGTGTCTCTAAGTGTCGCTCGGCTGAATCGCCTCGCCTTTCTTGGCCTGGTCATAGTCTGACTGTATCCTCTTCACATTGCTCCTTGCCTGTTTAAGAGTCTGCGTGCACTTAATGTCCACCTCATGCTCCCTGGTCGACCCTTTCGCAACCTCATCAACAGCTTCATTGAAGGTGACGCCGACGTGCGAAGGGGTCCGGACAAATGTAACCACACGCCTCAGACCCGCAACCTATGAGCTATCACACGACACTCGTCAACTAAGTGGGCAAACACAGGGTCCTTATTGTTAAGTGAGTCCAATACCCCCCTTTTGTCCACATAGAAGTAAGTCTCACCCCAGTGCTTGTAGTGCGCACTCCACACTCTCAGTGAACTGTCTGTTGGTAACTCCACACCCAGCTCTGCCATCATCCAATACTGACTTGATAAACATGAACAATATCAAGTCGTGTTAGACTATTATATGGCCGCACGTTGCTTCAAGTTGACCTGGCTCATACATGTATTTATTAATAGAGAGAGGGTATACATCTATTTTAATATCCTGATCCTCCCATGGTGGCACTTTAGACGTCTGATGAGACTGACAATAGTTCTTCAGTCCATAATATTGAATGCTATGCCTGAGTTTCTTCATATATCCTCGCTTGCCTTGCCTATAAATTGATCTTATCTTAAAAGTGCTGGCTATCTCTCCCATTAATTTATTTTCACTGACCCCACTCATTAACCTGATGGCCGCGATTGCGTTGATCTCGCTCACTCTGTACAGGGCTTTGCAATCCTGTCTCTGGTCTCATTATATCTATTCTGGTACTTCTTTGACACCCAAGGATTATTCGCATGGCTTCATTCTGTATGGCTTCAAGTTTTCGGAGTCTCCCTTGACAGATTATGGGAAGTGCTGGTGCTGCATAATCCTCCAGAGCTCATACTGTACTAATGTAGACTAATCTCAGTAAGGGAACCCTGGCCCCTACTCCGCGACAAGCAAGTATTCTGAGCGGCCGTAAATGCGCCCTACACTGGGTCAATACAGGATTCACCTCAGCATCTTTATTTGAGGCAGTAAAGCCAATGGAAACACCTAGATATTTATATGTCAATACCTTCTCCACCTGTTTGCCATTTAACCCAAGTCTCACGTTACCCTTTTGTTTACCCTGAAACTTATTTTTTTCTTACTTGATAACCAAACCTAATGTTTGAGTAAGCTTATTAAAGTTGTTCTTCGTGGTATCTTGTATCAATATGTCATCTGCGTATATAATTGGCTGGACGCCCTGAGAATATCTCTCTGAGGCAATTTTGTTCATTAGTACATTAAATAGCCTTGGGCTTAAAACACCTCCCTGTGGAGTACCCAGCTGAAAATTTATCTCCGCTGATAAACATCCTTGAAACCATACACAAGCTCGTTTCTCAAACAAATAGTCACCAATCCACTTCAGCAACTTTCCCGTGACACCTAGCCTTGTTAAACTCACTCATACATAATCACTTCTCCGTTGGCTTTATCAAAGGCTCCTTGAAAATCAACATAAAAATTACACTTCTCTACATCATTTGATAAACACGGAATTAGGCAGTCAGGTGTTCCTTTTCCTTTCATGAAACCGTAAAGATTCCAAGATAGCTTATCTCCAATCCTATACATGAGTCTGTTTAATATTCGTTCCATCACTTTATATAAATAGGATGTCAGAAATACGGGTCTGTATCCTATTTATTTCGGAATAGGTATTATTATGGCTTTTTTCCAGGCCTTCGGCAATCTGCCTTCCAAATAGCTGATTTTGAACAGATCTAATAAAGGATTGTTTTCTATGCTAACTAATGAGTTTAGAATGTCGTATGCTACGCCATCTTCCCCAGGTGATGTACTTTTCCCTCTTTTAACTGCATATAGGAGTTCGTGTGTAGTTATACTGTGACAAGATACTGCAGTGATATTCAGGATGACTCTATTTGCTCCTTTCTTTCAGTTTCCCACGTATCTAAGGCATCACGAGTGCTTTGTGGTATTGAAACCAGAGAAGATGCCTTCCTGAATATGTTTGTTTGTCTCCTCCTGTGGGTGTGGGTGGCCGATGAGATTATGTGTTTTACCCCTCATTTTATTTACAGGATACCATTTCTTTAAGACTAGTGGACGTCTTGTAACTCTGGTAAGTAAATTACTCCCATGCTACGATAATGTTCCAATATTATGAGTCCCCATAAGGCCTTTATCGTGCCCTTGTATTTTTCCGACATTTTCTGAATGGTTGCCCACTCGCCTTGTACGACCTCCCATTTTTTTTTTTCCACTTTAGCAGGAGTGACCTGAATTTCTGATTTTCCTCCCACTATACTTGCTCTTATCTTTTTTTCTTTCCCCTTAATAGTTATTTTACAGTCTACACTACACTCTAAAGGACCACAAATATTTTTAGTTTCCATTTCTGTAGCCAGGCGTTGGGGACTGAAGTCGTACCTCCCTCCGCATATCTGCCTGCGTGGTGGCCCTTTTTCTTGTGCTGCGATTCCTTGCTGGGGAACCGCTGAAATAAAATTTAGTTGTGGCCTTGCTCTGTATGCCAGGAATCCGGAATTGCGGGGGGCTCCGCAACAGCAAGGCTTAACCCTATCTCTTTTCTATTTTGGCTCGGCAAATTCTAGTCATGCTTTCTGCCACAGAACCTGCATCGAGAATCCTGCCGACAAGTCCATGACTTATGGTCCCATGGTCAATACTTGAGGCACATGACTGGTGGCTCCACGTACGGTGCTACCCTCCTGTGCCCCGCTCCAGAGATGAATACCCTCTCTGGCACTTCCCATTTCACGAGGGCAGCGAGCTGACTCCGCTCCTCGCTCCTGCGCACATGCCTCTTTACCCATATAAATATGTCGTCGTCCAACAGAAATTCGGGGTCCAGTATCGTCGGGTATTGGAAAAATGATAAATTTCGTGAGCTTTTCCCCAGCCTTTGGGACTGCATCACAGTCCCCTTGTATCCCTGAGTCAGGGTCTGCTCCGCCTTGCCTGTCCGTATCGCGAGATGCGGCCTCCCTCTGCCTTCCTTCATAAGTGGCTCGAAATCACGGCCCAGTTCCATGGCCCACCTTAATTTCTCCAGGAAACTCATGGCGCAGTCCTGTGGGAATAGCAATCGTTTCCTGCCATTCATATCGGCAACATACTAATTTCCTGCTTTCCTGCTGCTCCTTCTTCGTCCTTCCTCTTCTCCTATTCGCATCCATTCTCATCGTCACTCATGTCCACACCTCCTTCACTTCTTTCCCTCTTATGGGATACACTTGCAACACTGACTCCTAGGAGGAGGTGACAAATTGCTAGAGGGCCAGAGGCTGTAGCCGCTGTTATCAACATCGGCATGGCGTAGCTGCTGGAATCAGCATCACGTGTATAACCTCTGTAGCCACTGCCATCACCATCGGCATGGCGTAGCTGCTGGCATCAGCATCACACGTACATCATCCCCTCGAGGACTTGGTTGACGTTTTCCTCATGGGTTGCGATAAGGATAATGCCATAGCCGTGCTCCTCCGTTTGTATATGTGCTGAATTAGGCCTTGTCCCTAGTGTTGACGTATATATGGAAGGAAGGTTGTCTCACGAAAAGGGGCCATCACAGGTTTATAAAGCAGTTTTGAGAGTGAATACTGGCTCGACAACACGTACATAAGGACCGATCTGAAGACTTCTGTTAAAGGCCTTGACTGTTCCCACTATGCGTATGTATCATACACAGTCATGTATAGATATAGACTAGTGTCCGTATATGTTGTTGTTTACCTTAAGCAGTAGGATATAGTGATATTCTTAGCAACCAGTAAAATGTATTCTTTCTATAGTTATAATATTATAAATACTGATATAATCTCGTTAGTGAATCTAAGTTGAATTGTAACAGTAACTATGATTATCATTGTATTATTATTGTATTGATTATAATTGATATTATATTGATTATGTATTGATTACAGGTTTGACCGCATCCCAATAAATCGTGGAGCGAGTTCTACGCAGTGGTATCAGTCACCTTGAGTTAACACAAATAATCTGAGCGCATGAATTGGCGCTTACAGAAGCACCTCACCCGCTCCCTGTCTTCGCTTCATATATATATCCATATATATATATATATTTATATATATATATTATATATATTATATTATATATATTATATATATATTATATTATATATATTACATATATATTATATTATATATATTATATATTATATATATATATAGAGAGAGAGGAGAGAGAGACTGAGAGAAAGAGAGAGAGAGAGAGAGAGAGAGATTATTTATTATATGTCGCTTCAAATAGAGAGAGAGAAAGAGAGAGCGAGAGATTATTTAAAATTATCAGTCGCTTCAAATAAAG
Organism: Penaeus chinensis; assembly: GCF_019202785.1. Classification (NCBI taxonomy): domain Eukaryota; kingdom Metazoa; phylum Arthropoda; class Malacostraca; order Decapoda; family Penaeidae; genus Penaeus; species Penaeus chinensis. The sequence continues at coordinate 40,016,624 of NC_061825.1, read as the reverse complement.
AGAGAGAGAGAGAGAGTTTATTCAAGATTATCTCTCGTTCAAATAGAGAGAGAGAGAGATTTAAAAAAATATATCTGTCGTTTCAAAGAGAGAGAGAGAAAGAGAAAATTATCAATGCCAAGGGAAAACGAGCCACTGAGTACTCTAATGGTCGAGCAAGTGCCGTGCTTCGTGCAGGTAACAGGTAGTCGACGCCAGACATGGGATCACACACACCTCATTCCAGGAGGTCCTTCCGGGATTTTATCAGGATCCGGGTAGATTATTCTAAGTCACCAAGTTTTTGAGAAGTGCATTCAGACTGTGAATATTTACTGTGAGATATAATATGTTAATTTGATGTCTTGTAGCACTGCAATTTAAGTTTTGTTTATTATGCATGTAACATATTGGCGTTTCCTTAGAATGTTCTTATTCATGGTTTATCTACGTTAAAGAAGATTTTCAAAGTTATGACCTTGAAAACAATTGAAGATAGTAATAGGTATGTTATTTGCCATATATATGTGTGTGTGTGTGTGTGTGTGTGTGTGTGTGTGTGTGCGCGCGTGCGTGTGTGCGTGCGTGCGTGTGTGCGTGCGTGCGTGCGTGCGTGTGTGTGTGTGTGTGTGTGTGTGTGTGTAGATAGATAGATAGATAGATAGATAGATAGATAGATAGATATAGAGATATTTACACACATGTACTCGTTTATTTATTTATTCATGAATTGATTTATTTATATATACATATATATATATATATATTTATATACATACATATATGCATATGATTTATAAGTTGCTTATATATGTATATATAGTAGATATATATAGTATATATATATGTGTATGTTTGTGTGTGTGTGTGTAAATATATATATATATATATATATATATATATATATATATATATATATATATGTATGTATATATATATATAAGTAAATGTATCTATTATACATGTATATGTATTTATATATATGTATATGTATAATATATGTATATATATAAATATATGTTTATATATATTATATAAACAAATATCATATATGTATATATATTATGCATACATACATATACATTCATACATACAAACAAACATACATATACACACATACGTACATATACGCATGTGTGTGTATGTGTATTGATATTGTTATTGTTATATTTTTCATTATTATTATTATTATTATAATTATTATTATTATTATTATTATAATTATTATTATTATTATTATTATTGCTATTGTTATTATTGTTTTTGTGAGTATTGTTATTATTATTATTATTATTATTATTATTATTATTATTATTATTATTATTATTGGTAATATTAATAATATCATTATGAATAATAGTTATATTATTATTATTATTATTATTATTATTATTATTATTATTATTATTGCTGTTCTTGTCCTGCTTATTATTATTATTATTATTATTATTATTATTATTATTATTATTATGATTATCATTATCACCGTTGTTATTATTATAGTGTTATTACGTTTTCAGTTATTGTGGAATACATCAGATTTTTTCGCGTGCTTTCATGTTTTTACAGCATTTCAAAGATATAGTTTATTTGATATGTTTTCAGTGGTTCCGTTTCTTAGATTTGTTTGTGCCGATTGTTCATTTGTGCTGCTTATTCATTATCTTTAATACACAAGCCGTTCCATTTCCTTGTCGTTTTACTACTGTTATTACCAGTGACATATCAATGGAACGACATCAGAATAGCACATGGTATGCAAACATTTATGAATAATTTTAGGATCGATTGCGCCGCGGTGCTCCCGCCTTGGTAGCTCGCGCAGCCGCGTGTGCAATTATCCTTGGGTCCTTTCAAGCGCGGTTGCTGTCTGTGCTTAGGTTTAGAGACGTAAGTGTTGCTTCTGCTTGAAGTGTGGGTTTAGGTCCTTAGTATTGTCGTCACTATGTGGAGTGGAGCAATTACCTCTCAAGTGGCCTCGAGAGTTACTTGCGAACCAAGCAGATAACTCGCCGAGGGACGCCTGTCAGGGGCAGGGCGGTTGGTTTTGGGGAGCCCTGAGAGAAAATGAAGTATTGCTATCCTTTAGCCACTGCCATGTCTATTTATATGCTTGCACACGAGCGCGCGCGTGTGTGTATGTATATATATATATATATCTATATATATATATATATATATGCATATATATATGTGTGTGTGTATGTAATGTATATATGTGTATATATGTATTGTGTGTGTGTGTGTGTGTGTGTGTGTGTGTGTGTGTGTGTGTGTGTGTGTGTGTGTGTGTGTGTGTGTGTGTGTGTGTGTGTGTGTGTGCGTGTGCGTGCGCGTGTAATAATCATAATAATCGGTTTATTGATTTTCATGCAGCCAGAGGCTGAAAATATAAATAGAGATACAGATAAAGAGACAAACTATATATACATGAACACATATAAACAACAAACAACAAAGTAAACTAACAATCTATAACAGCAAAATAACCAAACAACAAAAGACAAGTGCAAATACAGGTGTGTTAGGAGCTGGACTAGTGATTGGACTAGTGCTCGTTGATGAGTCGGGACTAGAGTGGGTACTGTGCTCCGGTGGTAGCGGTCAGTGCGGGCACCAGTTTGTGGGCGGCGCGTAGGGCCCGGCGAGGCGGCGGCGCGTCGGGGGGTAGCAGGTCGCGATGGCGTGGACGGCACAGCAACTTCAGGCCAAACTGCTGCAATGAGATGGTGTAGTGAGTGGCGAGGGTAGGCAAGATGGATAGCTTGTAGATATTCTGAAGCTCCGGAAGTGGAACGCCAAAAGGTAAGGCGGCGCAATATGTGAAGCCTGCACGAGGCAGACCTCACGATGTCTCTGACGTGCTGCGTCCAGGAGAGCTTTTCGCCAATGGTACGCCAAGCAGCTTGGTGGAACGGGCTGCGTCGAGCGGGTGGTCGTCCAGCGTGAGGACGGGCGCGGAGGCGGGGTTGGTAGAGAAGTCGAACTTGCATCACGACCGACCTCTGGCGGTCGATAGTGACGTGATTTGCGGTGGTCCAGGAGAGGAGGTTGTCGAGGGTGCGCTGGATGGCGGAGTGTCAGTGGCGGCGGCGATGGTCGAGTCATCCACGTATTTCCAGCGATGCTCGGTATCCAGGAGGGCGTCGTTAATCATGATAAGGAAGCATAGGGGCCCCAATTTAGTCCCTTGGGGGACTCCGCACATGAGTGGCAGAAGGCTGGAAACTTAACCCTGCACGCGCACGGCCTGTTGGAGAGAAAATCTACCGGCCTGGGGATGAGGCACTCCCTGATGCCCGTGGAAGCTGCTGCTTTTGAGATGACCGTGGTGTGGTCCATCAGGTCGAAGGCTTTCTTGAAATCTGTGAAGTAGCTGGTGACGAAGAATTTGCCCTGGTTGAGGTGGACGCGGACGAAGTCGAGGAAGCTGACGAGGCAGTGTGTGGTAGAGGAGGAGCGGATGTTGCCGAACTGCCGAGTGTCAACTCTGGGCGTGAGGTCCTGTAAGCCCAATCGGCGACAAATCTTCCACACAGCAGACTGGGCAACGGAGTAATGGCGATGGGTCGTAGTTCGCCAAATGAGGCGGGGCTAGGAGTTTTCCCGATGGCAGTGACAAATGCGGTCTTCCATTGTGATGGGCACTTAGACAGTTGTAGTGAGGTGTTTATTATGGAGGTAAGAGGAGTGGCAAGTTCCATTGCGATCTCTTTGATGAGGCGCATGGGCAGGTCAATGGAATGGTGGCTCTCTTGACACGGATTTTTTCCAACTTCTGAAGCACCTGGAACTGGCTGACTGTTGGAGCAATTGAGCGGGCCGGCAGGTAGGCGGGGAGGCGAGTGGTGTCCAAGGGGGGTAGCTGCTGGCAAACCGAGGCGAAGTGGTCATTGAGAGCCTCTGTTGGTTCACTGGGGCTGAGGTTGCTGGTGCATGAGAACGTGCACGGCCGATTTGCAAGGCCGCACAGCTCCCGAACTTCCCCGTGCTTTTGGCTGGGCTGCAGGTATTGTAGTTTGTCGTGGTAGAAGGTTTTCTTGGCTGTTTTCATTTCCCTGATGACTGTCTTGTGGACTGATTTGTAGGCGGTGATGTGCGAGTGGAAGGCTTGATTTCTCTGTTGAATGAAGCGTTTGATGCGGCCCGTGATCCAAGGCAAGTCTGATGGGTGTGTGTGTGTGTTTCTTTGTTCATGCATACATGCATATACTAATATAATGTGCGTGTGTATATAAGTACGTGTGTGTGTGTGTGTGTAAGTATGGTGTATATATATATATATATATATATATATATATGAGATATATATATTATATATGTGTGTATGTGTGCGTGCGTGCGTGCGTGCGTGCGTATTACCCGAATGTTCTTTCAGATGCCCAGTGTGAGCACCAGCAAGGAGACCTGCGACCCAGTAACATGCTTCATGGCCAATAGTAAGTTAAATTTCACTTTAAATGATTACTTTGTATAAAGTGGAATCTTATCTTCTATGCATCATTGGGTTCCGCTGCAAGGGATTATAGATCTAACTACACTAGTATAGTTTCATTTTATCTTTCCGGAGATAATATGACTGACTTACGTTTCCTGCGTCGCCAGATTTGCGCGGCCTGCACTGGCAGCTTGAGCCGGAGTTCAAGGTCCTGTACTTCAGCGTACGGCCGCGGGGCGGGGCCCGCGAGCACGTCTATCGGTCTGTCAACTTGTGCAAGCGCTCTTCGCCGCACAGGTTCTGGCATTCCATGGAAACCCTCCGCCAAAGGCACCCTGACGCAAAGTAGGTTGAGACCACACTTGAAACAGCGAGTTTTAGTGAACTTTTTCAGAATTACTATTTTTAATAATCTTGTTTGTCATTTGAAATGCTGATTCTTTCGAGGACACTCAGAAATGTGGAGCCCTGTTTTTTTTTTTTTCTTCCTCAGAATAATTCTGTCAGTGCATCAGGGGAAGGAGTATTTCTCGTACTACACCGTGTACCCCTGGCGGAAGGACCTGTATGGGCACATGGCCGACCTCCCAGTCAGCGAGACGCTGGATGTGCCTCAGCTGCTGGACCGCTACAGCGCTCTCTTCAGTAATACCCCACAAAGAAAAACTCGGAAGAAAAAGAGAGAGTGATAGATTCGTGTTGTTTAACTTTTCCTCTATTCTGTCTGATGGTTAGAAGTCTTTACACAGTGCATATTTCATGTTTAAGCATCCATTGGTACTTTCAAGTACCACTATAAGACATTGTTCACGTCAATTACTGGTAAATATGCAGCACATTTTCGCGGGGCCGAATACAACAGTACTGGTGTCGATGCATTCTTCTCAGCCTCTGCGTGAGACCCCCACCACCTAACTCCGCAAACTTAACCCCGATAGGAGGGAAGGCCTTGAAGGTTACCAGGGATATTGCAGGATAAAATGTGAAAGAGAAATTGGCTAATTTAATAATCAGATGCAAGGAGTGCGACTCCTTAGGGGGATGCCACCGCCAACCCCCGCGGGACGGATTCGGTGGCATCGTTATCGGGATCGTGTATAGGACTGCAACCCTTATACCCCACCCCCTAGGGCTGCTCCCCCCAACTCCCCCCATGGAAGACAAAGAATCCTCCAAGTAATTACGGCAGGAGTGAGGACCGATCAAAGGGATCTCACAGGTCCTAGGGTCACCCCGCATGTGGGTCGCACACTGCATCCTGCTGTAAATGCATAGAGAATTCTTTGTTTTCCAGGGCGGTTGTGGGCGGTACCCTCCTAGCATTAGATTCTATAATAGTGCATTTGCAGATAATGTTTCTTTGGTATCCCCCGTCATTTCCCTCCCCTCTTACTGGGGCCAAGTTTGTAAGAGGAGTGGTGGGGGTTCCTGCATGTGGCAACTAGAAGGGCGAGACGAATTCGTT
>NC_061825.1:39998242-40005742 GCF_019202785.1 Penaeus chinensis | reverse complement strand
CATCAAATAGCTCCACCAATTCAAACTCGCCCGATTCCCTGACCCCAGGCTCTCCTTTGACCACGGCTCTGAACACTACAACTAATACCCCCTCCTCAATGCCGACTAGTACAGTATCCACCCTAATCAACACCCCAGGAGACATTTCTACTCCCAAGATGTTCAACTTCAACAACTATACCCCCACAACCTTCTTCATCAACTACCCCATCCTCCCTTATTACTACCTTACAACCTTATTGTCCACCTCCCCATAACACTACCTCCCTCTTCCACATGCCCCCGTCCTTCTACTACCCCCATCTCTACAAAATTCTTAAATAATCTATTTAGCCCAGCCAAATGGGACCGATTTTTCGTGATCCCTCCCAACCTTTGACAACCTGTTTTCATTCCTCAAATACATATACATCCTTCACTTGATCTAACCCCTATACATTACCTTACCCAACCTTAACCCATTGCCCAACTTTGACAACTAATCACTAACTCAACCACCCTTCACTACCATTTACTATAGTGCTACATGACCTTAGAGGTCTAGCACATTTATTTTGCTTTTAACCATTAACCATTAAGAAATTAAAAACCCATTCAAAGATTTGTTTTATTTCTGATTTTTTAGTTTATTGAAGTTATGGGCTTTTCGTCCCTGGGGCTGTGAATAAGAATTAAAGAAAATACCATCTTTGGGAAACCAGTGAATTGATAAAGAAAATAAAAGATATCTGAGAACAACTAGTGTGAAGAGTGACAGGTTGGAATACCAGTACTTGGACATTTTGGTAGATAAATGTTTACTTTATTGTATAAGTAATTATTTATGACTCAATATATCTACAAAATTGTAAGCTCAATAAGTGTTTTGATATGACTCCTCTGAGTTACCTCTTAGGCTGAAGTTAGATCGTAAGTAATCTGTATGACTATTTTTCTTTTTTAGTGTGGGTTCTAAAAACTTTTGGAGAAACCACACATTTATCCCCTCTGGATAAGTGAGTAGTTCCCAGAGCAAAGAGAAGTAATTGGGTCTTTGCTAAGGAGCAGAATAGGGGTGGGCGCTACAGTGTTGTCACGGTTTTGAAGACGCCGCTAATGACCTTAGATGCTGATGCGCCTGAACATTTTCAATAAAAAAAATACGATAAATTCATTAATATTCAATAACCTGAATACATTATTATTAATCCCGGCAATAGTCAAGTAATAGATATTTGTATGATTTGTACTTTCATACTTTTAACTTTGTTATTAAAAGATTAACACCATTATTTCATACGTTGAAATAATGCAGGCTATCAAACCATGATCAGTGCTACATTTGTGATCTGAGGTGAGGGGCACAATGTTAAGATACTGTAAAGTAAGCAAGTTTCTTGATACTGAAATAACAATAAAACATATGCAATGGAATAGAATGGCGCAATCTGACATCAAGGAGCGTGCCCGTTGTGATACAAGCGATGCTGCAGCAAAGGCCAACAAAGATGTCCTGAGTGTATTCCGACAAGACTGACTGTAGATCTTAGGAAATCATTGTGTCAGATTCACTCCAATTGATTGATTGATTTTTTTCTGCCACGCGAAACCCCGAATTAGTTTGTTTATATGGCAACATTTGTGAATTCCCAGAAAGGTTAATGGTCATAACAAATGTGCCTGACATCAAAACGTTATATGACCTTTGAAGTATTGTGGCAAAAAGGGTAAAAACAACTCAACGATCAGGTTAAGTGGACAGATGTAGTGAAGGAAATGGTTGATGGTTAGAAGAAATGAGTGCAAGACATCAAAGGTCATAGTACTACGGTAAAGAATTGTGGTGAAGAGGGTGGAAAGGAGTTGGCGATTAGGGTAAGATGTTAGATGACAAAGGTTGGGGGGGAGCGAATGGACTACAATGGGGATTAGTAAAATGAGAAGAGGTGAAAGATATAGGGTGATCAGATCAAAGGGAAAGTCGAGGAAATGGAAAGGGGGAGAAGACCATACATAATTGAGGCGAAGACTGGAGTCCAAGGTTGGATTGACCAACGATTGTTACTTTAGTTCTGGATTATTTTTTCTCCCATTTTATAAATTCAGACTCGCTTGAAATCTTATAAGTATATTCACTTTGAGGATTTTAAAATGAGAACTCTTCATTCATGACTTGATTTAAAAAAAAAAAAAAAAAAAAAAAAAAAAAAAAATTACTTTCATTTGCAGTAAATTCAAGTTGCTTTGCAAGTATGGAAATTACAGAAAACCATTGTATTAAAATATTATGCACAGTTTGGCCAATGACAGCATTCTAAGACGACCATTATGATACAGGAACAACGCTGTTGCCATGGCGACATTACACCACTTGAGTTAGCAAGTGGAGCTCTAGCTATCTAAGGGGGTAGCTTGAAAAAGCAAGAAAATCTAGATTCTAGGCAAGAAATTTCTGCTTAAAACTCTACAGGTCTGTGGGCAAGGGGGCAAGTCTCAATACCCCTAAAATAGGTGTAAAATATTTAATACTGGCCATGGTAACCCTTGAGCATATTGGAAGGAGAAACACCATGATCCCCTTTGAGGGGTAAGGACTAGATAACTAAACAGGGGAATAGTGCCTATGGTTCCTCCAGGCTGTTCATGACCACCACAATCAACCTTACATCCTTTCAAACAGCTGTCACCTAAGAAGTGGAGATTGATTGATTATTTAAAATTATCTGCCGCATCAACAGCTAAGGTCATTAGCGGCGCAACACTTTGTTAGACTGAAAAATATTAAAATATTTAAAACGTTAAAACTATCAATAAATGTCATTAATAACAAGTATATTAAAATCTAAGCATAAATATTATGCTCTAAATGTTTAAAAAACTATTGCATAAACATTATGCATAACTAAATTTTATTGAAAATATTAGTTTCCCTAAGGAAACTAATAAGACCTATGTCACAGTCCTCCCCCAATACATTTTTTAGTGTATATGGGGGAGACAAGTACCTTCCTCTTTGCTCTGAGAATGTTGCACATCTTTCCACTACATGTGCAACCATTAATGGCTCTTGGCATTCCTCACAGCGCGATTCACTTTTAGCCATCATCGGCCCATGAGTCAGTCTTGTGTGCCCGATTCTCAGCCTTGTTATTACAACTTCTACTTGTCGGTTAGGGTGTAAGAAGTGGAGAGAAGGTATTGGGAGGACAAAGAAAAGAGAAAAAGACCATGCAAAATTAGGGTGATCCCAGTATTGGATCCCAGTTTCCGTCTCCTAAGCCCCCAGGGCAAAACCAGGCATGGGTTTTGGTGTGTCTCAAAGGAAATTAAAGGGATGCAAGTCTATGACCTCAGCAGTTACGACTATCTTATTATGCACTAGGAAATCCTTTATAAGTCCATATACAGAATTAAGATTCACTTGTTTTGGTTGAAGGTTTTACTAGCTGACAATTTTGACTTAAGTCATGAGAAAAAGGTTGCTTCAAGGAGGCAATTTCCTTGTCCTAACATAACTGACTGGATGATTAGTGAAGTTCACTTAAAACCATAATCATCAGGGTGCACATTTAAGGGAATGCTAAAGAAACTCTTTTTCAATTTCCTTCCTTTATTGCAACAGGAAACCATTGATCTAATCAGATTCACCATCGCCCTCATCAGCCTTTGCGCTTCCTTTACGGAGGTTCTTCCTCTTGACACGGCCTGGGCGTCCTCCACCGAATGGACTCTTGAGGGAGAAGTCAATGTGCTTCTGGGAGTCTAGACGTACAATGAAGGAGGGGACATTGACGACCTGCTTGCGTACTCTGATGAGTAAAAAATTAATTAAAAATTTTCTTAACTTTGATCCCATTTGTAGATCTGTTTTCCCTTGCACTTCATATCTGATCATTCATTATACTACTATTACCATCGAGACAAAATCTATTCAAGGTAGTTATTGAAGTACTTGAAAAGTAACTAAAATGGAATTGGAAGAGATTGATAAACTACCAGGAGAATTTACTAACTTTCAGATTACAGCAGGCTTTAAATGCCTTTGTTCCCTAAAACAGCAGCAGCTCACCATTATTGGAAGCTCAAGCTTCAAGGTTAGTGAGGACCGCAGTATCACCACAATTAAATGAGACGTTGCTAGGATATACCTAGTCAAGTGGCCTCTAGAAATGACTGAACATGAATATACCAAGTGTATATGAGAGGGAGGGTTGACCAATGAAGTCACAAATGGTCTCACCTGCAAGGAAACAAAATCCTTCTGGTATTTCCCCACAATTCTTATTACTATCCATTCAAAACATTTAGTGTTTGCATATTCCTACTGTAATGACATTTCCTCAAAACCTACCTGATGTGGCCTTGCTTGATGAGGACACGTGCATGATGGATAGACTTGGCCAGCCCAAGCTTGAAGACCTGTGTCTGCAGGCGGCGTTCCAAGAAGTCCTCATTCTTCAGACCCAACACGTAATCAAGCTTCATGCGGGATTCCTCCAGGACACCAGTACGAACCAAACGACGAAGCAGAGCATTACCTAATGGAAAAAAGCAATTCCTAAAGTTTCATATATTAAGAATGGACTGGTTCTATAATAAATTATAAATTGGCTAATGCTTACTAAAATATACGTAGCAGAGGTTTTCTAGTTATATTTTTAGCACTAAATACATGGGAGGTATTTAGTAGTTCAAAAATGTGCTACTAAATTTTATACCATTCTGATGCAAAGTCAAGACTATAGTTGAGCACAATTGTTACTTCTCTTTGCACCCCAATTTACCTTGGAAAAGCCTCCTTGGGTCCTTCTCATCAAGTGTTAGCAGCTCTCGGGCAGCCTTACGGATCTTGGCCAAGAGCATCTTCACAATCCATAACTCCCTCTTGTTACGTAGCCCATACTCTCCGAGAAGCTATGGGGATTAAGAGAATGGAATAAAATGGTTAGATTTTGAAAACAATTTCAGTGCAAAACTTAAATATTAGGGGGGGGGGGGGGTCCCTGAACTCCTGCATTTAACCTCTTGGTGACTGGGTGTAGAAAACTAAAAAACTACGCTCTGGCTAACCACAGCAACGTGGCAACTTTGTGCATGTGAGTTCGGTACATCAAGCCGAATCCCTGCCAGGAGCGTTTTGGCGTGCCGCCGCGGCATCCAGCTGCACTTCACATTTCGAGCGGCTTCTTTTCACGCCTGCAGGCATGACCCGTCAGGAAGGAGTTAAGTGTGGAAAACATGAAGCAGTAAAATTTCTAAAAATAAATTAATGCCAAGACAAAGGCAGCATAACAAAGGCACCATGAACTTAGAACAAGAGGGGTAAAGGGAATTTTAAAATTTTTAATGTTTAAATTTATAAACATGCATTGTGTATTCAAGGGTTTATTTGACGATAATTCAACTATTATAGGTATACTACAGATGTATACCATTTTTGATTGGCGGAATTCTATATTCAGCCAACAATCTTGTTTTGATATGTCCCAATAATAGGGGAGGGCATGAAGTTTATCAGGGGAATCATAGGGTAAAACTGGCTCTTATCCTAGACCCTGCACCCCCCCCCCCCCATTGCTGTATTTACCTATCAGGGGCTCCATCCCAGACCCCCCCAATAGGGTATTTACCTATAGCACATTTATTCACAATTAGCCCCAAGGACCCTAAGACTTTACTATTCTTTATCAGGAGGAAAGAGCTGAACTAGCCAGGAGGAAAGGGTACATCCGCTTGTTGGCCTCTAAGTCCCGACACTAAAAAATGCAAGACAGTAAAGCTGGCACACTTTACACTTTAGTGCATTTTGTACAGTGGAAAAACAAATCTGGGTTTCCTACAACTAAGTATGAGGATATTTCTTAGTCACAATCTGCACTTTTTTTTTTTTTGCGGCGTTTCCCGTCCTTTACTATAGCCAGGTTTCAGAGGTGCCAAATAGGCTGTATGGCCACCATGCTCGGCATGTAGATACAAAAGGTTTAAAATTGCAATAGGAAACTAAATTATATGGATGAAATGTATAAAAGGAATTGTAACATGCAAAGGTTAGCATCTCGTCCCAAGTTTTATTTCGAGGTAAATACGAGGCCAGGGCAGTTGTATCTTTAGTTTACTATTTTTTATGCTCTAAGATGTTAGTGTCCATTTCCCTCTGTTGCTCTTGTTGACATTAGCCAGGAACCTAGATGGATTACAGAATTTCAGTTATCAATTTAGATAGGTTAACTCCAGTTCCATCCTCCAGGGCGTTCCAAAACCAGATTTGTGCATCACGTGCACCCAAAATTCCAAATCTTATCTTTCTATACCTTCTATTTACTCCCTAGAGAGAGGAAGCCCCCCCATGACCCCTGCTTAGCACTTTGCCAACATAGAAAATGGAGGTGTTGTGAACCTCATCTTGAGCAGCGATATGCACTGGAAATTTTCATTATTTAGCAGTAAACATGAGGCCATAGCAGCTGTGCCTATTTCAGGACTTTCGCTCTACAAGGTGGAGGAGTACTTCCCTCTGTCCCTCTCGGCAAAATTAGCCTCAATGTAGGAGGTAAAGACGTATTTGAAGTAATCTTGATTGCAACAGTCCTTGATTTTTGGCAATCTACGAGGTATGGAGGTGTAGCCTTGAACAGAGGTTAAAGTTCCCTAGAGCAAAGGCCAGAGGGAGCTGGACAGTGCCACCGTGCAGAGCACAAGGGTCCTGGTTCCCAAGAGGGACGGATCCTCCAGAGAGGACCTGCGAACTCAAAATCCACATCCGACCGTTCCCACCTTCCATTTCCTCCCTCGACAGGGGGAAGCCCCAGTACCCCCTCAAACACTTTGAACGTACACGCGACCTTAAGAACTGTGGCTGTGAGGGGGTTGTGGACATGCAGAGACCATTTTCGTCCTTTCCTGGTCAATAGGAGGCCACTGCAGGTATACTTGTATTACTTCCTCCTCTTTCCTATGCTAAGACGCTGTGTCCACTTCCCTGTCTCCGAGCGTCGCTCTCGGGAACAGGGAATCCGGTACAGCTGCTTCGGCCTCAATTACCGCGATATTACGAAAATATCTGCAGCATGCTCAGCGCCCGCTCGCAACAGCCTCAGCCAGGGCGGCCTCGGGAATAAGGAGGTAGGAGAGCTGGACTGAGGTTCGCGGAGCCTCTGGCTTCGGCCTGGAGGAGCGCCCCGCATTGCCTACGTAAATACACTCCCTTCAGAAACGGTCGCCTTACCTTCAACTCCTGGTCCAGACGAGACTTCTCATACGGCCTCCTGGGGGTGGAGTACCGCTTGCTCTGCACGCGCTTCAGCCTGTGGTTCACCATCTGAAAAACAAACAAGATCGCGTTCAACTCGTGACGTGGTTTTCAATCCTTGAATATCTATCCTAACCGATGTCAATCCGCGTTATATATTACATTTGTTCACTCCCACGTTATTGCACAATATATTTTTCACATTCACGGCGGTATATTCACATTGGATTAACGATGATGAGAGGAAAAGGCAGACGGAGGAGAAGCCAACC
>NC_061825.1:39990742-39995742 GCF_019202785.1 Penaeus chinensis | reverse complement strand
ATTATTATTATTATTATTATTATTATCATTAACAACAACAATAATCATGATAAATAATAATAATAATAATAATAATAATAATAATAATAATAATAATAATAATAACAATAACAATAACAATAATGATAATAACAATAATGCTTACATTAATAATAACAATAATAAAAATAATAATAACGATAATAACAACAACAACATCAACAATGATAATGATAATAATAATAATAATAATAATGATAACATAATAGTAATGATAATAATGATAATAATAATAATTATTATTATAAAATAATAATAATGATAATAATAATAATAATAATAATAATAATAATAATAACAGGAATAATGATAATAATAATAATAACAGTAATAATGATAATGACAATAATAATAGTAATATCAACAATTATTGTTATTTTTAACAACAATAACAATGAAAAAAATGCGAAGGGGAGGAAGGCCGTGCTAGTTGTTTTGCTCAGCCGCTCGCTCCTCCAGAATGAGCATTCGGAGGCGAGGACAGACTCGAAGTGTGAATTCTTATTTCAAGAGAAAAAGCAAGGGTGGGGAGCGGTTAGACTGCAATGATTAGATAACAGAAAACGAATTGGGTATACTATCGTAATTTACGAATACCGGAACATCCCTTCTCTTTTGAAAATAAATGTTTTACAATATTACAAAATAAATCTGAGGTAAACTGAAATAGCTCCTTAGCCTTCATTAGCTACAATACAATCATAACCCTCAAAATAAACCTCGATATTCTATCAATATATATCATACTTTTTAAACATAAAATTATTTTGTACGTAAGCGTACACTTACAAAGTTATACAGATTACAAAATTAAACTTTTTCGAATTACTGCATGGCTTTCTAGTGTAACTCATAGTCTTTCAATTTCACTGGCAATCTATTTCTACCTGGCCTAAAATTATACTTTGGCTCTTGTTCACTTACATTATCATTTATTTCACACTGTGCGTTATTGCTTACATCAGTGTCATTCCTTTCTATATTTCTGTCTTATTCAGTGACACTAGGTTGTTGTATATTACACGGTTTATATTTCTTTAAATGCACTCTATTTCCTCTCGATACTCCTCCGTTTGACTCAACCTCCTGAGACCTTTCATCGATTTTTTGTTCTATTTACATTACCGTTTTTATACACCTTATCACCTAATACTGTTGGTTCAACACGCACATTGTCTCTTTGCAATAGTTTGAGATCTTTAGCATGTTTGTTGTAATACTAAGCACGTTTGACGTTTTTTACCCTTTTTTATCTTTCATTTTATTATGGACTTCAAGATTAATTATTTGTGAGGCATAGGTAATAGTGTTCTGGTTCTTCTTCCCTAACTACGTTGAGCTGGACTAAGATTCAGATACTCAGAGGGGTATTTCTGTGATCTAATACAGCTTTATAAAGAGCTTTACCACAACCCATGGCTTTTCTGATCAATTCCTTGGCTGTTTTAACTGCTGATTCTGCCATAGCATTTGACTTTGGATAATGTGGCTACTTTGATGATCAAAAATCACAAATACTAGCAAAATCCATGGTCCATTGTCACTTACAACAAGGGATACCATACCTTGAAAAATGAGCTTTCAACTATTTAATTACTGAATTAGCTGATGTTCTTTCCAATCTATCAAGCTCCCCAAAATTGCTGAAATAATAAAATGTTACAAGAAAATTATGATTCTTGAGTTCAAATAAAACTACTCCAACCTTATCCCAAGATCTATCGCTTCTGAGTTATCAGAGTTTCCTTACATTGAGAATCAGTATATTTGTTACAGGTTTCACATTGGGATACATACATTCATTCCTGGCCAATAAACACATTCTCAAGCACGTCTTAAGCATCCTTCAACACCTATATGTGATTACTGTATGGCTTCTTTGATCTCTAGGTATAACAATTCTCTCTCCTTTGAAAATTAATCCATTCCGTACAGAATACTCATCTCTACTATTATAGTATGGTAATAACTGACACGCAACATAATTTTTACTACCGGGCCATTCTTCTATAATTCTCTCTGTTAGTAAACTCCTTTGAATCTCTGAATCTTTTGCAATCTAGTAGACCGTATGGATACAAATGATAGCATATTAATGTTTTCAAATTCTTGTCCCCTTATATTCTAGTAAATAATTCCTGGACAATTACACTGCAACATGCATATCTTTTCCTGGCTGATCCTCTACTTCAATGTTATACTGAAATGCGCTCAACAACATTCCTTGCAGTCTACGTGATGCTCGATTCAGGGTTTTCTTCATTACAACCTTTAAGGGCTTATGGTCACTAATGAATCTTCCAAAAGTATATTGATGAAATTTTTTGAGTGCAAAAACTATAGCTAACATATCTTTCTCTGTTTGAAAATATCTTGTCTCGGTCAAAGTTAGAGATCGGCTAGCATAACATAATGGTTTGCCTTCTTGCAATAAAACTGCACCTAGCCCTTTCTGACTTGCATCACACTGAATTGTTAAAGGTTTGTTTGTGTCATAATTTGTCAATATAGGTGTACTTGTCTATAACTCCTTAATCTGTAAAAAAAGCTTTTACTTGATCGGGACCATTTTACATTTTTGTTTGTTAGTCTTCATAAGGGTTCCATTGTATTTGACAATCTTGGCAAAAATCTAGCAAGATCATTAACCTCTCAGTTTCTGTAATATTGGTTGCTTGCTGGCTTCGTATTTACAGTTGACGTCACCTTATCAGGGTCTGCTTTAATACCATCCTTTGAAATAATGTGTCCTAAAAATCTTGTTTCTGAACTTGTCAAAACACTTTTGCTATTATTTTGAATTATCCCTATTTCTCAACACTTGTTTAACAATTTACACATGTTATCATGATCATTATTTGCATCTTCTTGTTTATCACCGATGCCATGTACTAAAATGTCATCTGCAACACATACTACTTCATTCACACCTTCCATAGCATTGTTCAGGCATTTCTGGAAAATCTCACTGCTTATATTGAGACCAAATGGTAATCTCAACCATCTATATCTGCCTATGGGAGTCTGGAATGTTCTTAGATAACTGGACTCTTTGTCTAGTTCACAATGCCAATAACCATTTTTTCAGATCAACTTTTGAAAATACTCTTGCCTTTGAAAAATCATCAATAATTGGTAATGGGTACAATTCTCTTTTCAGCACTTTATACAAAGCTTGTGGGTCAGTACAAAGTCTTATGTCACCACTGTATTTACCCAGTCAGTAGGTTCATCTACTTTAGTGATCACTTTGTCTCCATTGGGTATACTATCATAATTTACGAATACCAGAACACTAGCCCTCCTCCTCCAGGTACAAAAAAAAAAAAAAAAAAAAAAAACGGAAATGCTTGGTAGGAGGGTTACTGACCCTCTTACCCAGCAAATGAGGACGGCTGTAGGTCCCGTGGGGAAGGCAACTGCTGGGCCGCAATATAAAAATGGGAGGTATCTGTCCTGCCTGTACCCAGTGTAAGGCCTGTGGGACTAAACCATAGGGATCCCCACTGCCAACCCCCTGTATATGGGGTAGCGTCGGTGAGTAGTGGCAGATGTTGCGTCCACCCGGAGCAACAGCCCTAGACTTAACCACAGGCAAGGCTGTCCGGGTAGGAGCTCAGAGCACCCGTTCCTTGCGGCAGGATGAGCGGTTATCCCTGCTATTAAGAGAAGTGAAGCGGTTGGGAGTTGACTATTTGTCGGGCCGGGGCGATGGTCATCATCTCCAGGCGGTAGCCATAGCCATCTACAGCCGACTACAACCCTCGGTAGTAGAGGTAACACCAGCTGATGAGCATATTAGGTCACTGAGATTGGAGCACACTTTTAGCTTTGTGCCTCTTATTACTCTGTGTACGCTCCTACCAATGTTTACAAAATCGATGTGAAACAGGTATTCTATGCCAAACTCACATCTGTGGCAGACAATTGTCCCCAGCGAGACATTCGCATTGTTCAGGCCAATTTCAAGGTATCTGGCTGTAAACAGGCTACGAGATGACTGTTGGTCCCCATGGCACGGAGCTGATCCAGCAGCAAGAACAGCTTCCTTCTCCAGGACTTTGCTAGATCCCAGAGATTGGGGATTTCAGGCTCCAGGTATCATTGCTCCAGCCCATTTCACTTGGATAGATTGAGAGGGAGGAGTGTACCCAACGGTTCGCCATAGCAGTCTGACCAGTTCACAAAACTCGAAAACATGACGGACCCAGTGGCTCTGTGGGAGTCTTTCAAGAGCAAAACGCTTGAAGCAGCGCAGGAGTCCATTGGCGAACGCCTGAGGGCAAGACATAATTTCATCTCACTGAAGACACTGGAGGCCACAGAAGCGTTTCGCATGGCTTGGCTGAATGGCAATGATAACTTACATCGGTGTGTAGGGCTCGGACACTGCTGAAAAAGGACAATGAAAAGTTCATTAGGAACCTTACTGAGGAGGTTGAAGGCTGCTTGCAGCGTACATCGACCTTAGGAAGGCGTTTGACTCGCTGACGGGGGCGCATGACCGCAGCCCCATTTGCTTCCAGTGAAGGCCCTCAGCCCATCACTAAGTATTCGTCACAGGACTGACTGGTTGAGTTGCCCAAGCCATGTAAGCCCATCTCTAACTCCTAGTGACAGGACTGGTCCAGTTGCCCAAGTTACATCTTCCCACAAACCTCCTCCACCCAGGATTGTTTTGCAAAGAGATAACCTGATGGGCAGGGTTATCCATAGGGAAACGATCTATGTGCTCATGTAGCTTGAGTTGGCGATCCCTGATTATACAAGTAACAAGTCCCATACCAGTCTCACTTTGTAGCCGTCGGCTGGACACATGGTCCTGCCAACTGCACCCCATGATCCTTCGAAGGGACTTGTTACAAAAGGCATCAAAATTAGACTCCAAGGCACTAGATAGCGTCCAGGTTTCGCTTCCATACAGCAAAACTGGCAGTATCAAGGCCTTGAAGACACGTAGC
>NC_061825.1:39965742-39985742 GCF_019202785.1 Penaeus chinensis | reverse complement strand
ATGAAACCATAATGGTATGCAATAATCATAATGGGGACTCAAATTCCACTGTATTTTCATCCATATTATGGAAATAATCAGCCAGTGAATAATAGACATATCCTGAGCTGCCTTTGGCCACACTGACAGTTTTACGGATTGGACTAATGGATTAGCGGAATTATAACCTCAAGGATGAAGGTAAATGGAATCCTATTAGATTCACAGAGTGACAGGTGCGCAAATCCGGGAACTAAAGGAACGAGGGATTCGCGGATTCACGACCCTCGGAGTTACAAAAACGCGGAGGCTGCAATGGACATAAACATTGAGGATCTCCCTGATGAAATTATCATTCAAATTTTGCATTTTCTCAGAAGCGAAGACCTCATTTCCGTGTCATGCGTGAGCAACAGACTCAGCGCCATCGTGAGCGACAGGGATGTCGTGAGGTAACGTTCCTGTTTGGTTTCCAAGTGCTGTTCGCGAGTCTAAATCTCGGCCTTCTCATGGCTGTGAGTAATTTAGTCACCAAGATCGTAGCTTCTGTCACTCTGGAGAATTACAAATCCGAAAGACATCATGTTTTTAAACTGATTTACTTATTAAATGTATAACGGGTACAATTTTGGTATACTGCCTATTAAGTAAAGGTAAACATTTAATGGAACTGAAGATTAGTTAATTCAAGACACTTCATTTGTGACACTTTCTCTGTAAATTTCAAAGAAATTGGTAAATATTCAGAATGCCTTTGCATGACATTATGACGGTATTGGTGTCGATGGATAGCTCTTACCTTCTGCTACCGATATAAGTAGAACATTTGTTGCAGGACCCCGAACCCCACATTTTTGGGCCTGATAGCAGGGGAGGGCAAGTAAAGGTAGTAGGGAAATTGCGGGGTAAAATATGAATAATTTATATAGAATAAGTCACTATATTGTCTAATACAAGAGGCTGTGCCCCCCTCCCTCTGGGGTCTACTGCCACCCAGAACTGTCTGTTGGCTCTTTGGAAAGGGCAAATAATTCACCTTTGGTAATGTATTCTTGAAAGACAAAATTCAGTCTGGTTCCTTATCTGACAATGAATTACCAGGGTGTGTGGAATTTGTAGAAATAACATTTATTGGTATCATCTGTCATTTATGTTATAGTGAAGCTGGCATGATAATATAATTATTAAAGTAGCTATACTGAGTACATTGGATGAGGCAAAATAAATCTTTAGAATTGGTTTGTTAAATTGTAATGTGACATGCAATTGGTATTAACTAATATGATAGATGATTGATAGATATTTATATTAGTAATGCTATGTACACAAAGTATTTGAAGAACTGTATATTATTACAGTTTATTATATACCATATCTGAAACCCAAAATGAATATTTGTATTAGAGTCATTATTGAACTTTATTATAAGATATATGGTAATTACAAGGGAGATGTCAAATCAAGGAGGCATGAGGTGTGGACTGCAGCCTTTTCATTCATTATTTGTTTCTTTTTAGTAGTTTTAGAAGAAATTTTTAAGATTTAAAGATATATATATATTATTTCACTGAAATTGTAAGAAAGAATTTGTAATAATGGTCAAAGGACATTAATCTCAATGACTTGTTGAAAAGCCACCACTTTATACTTTGATTTTCTCTATTGTACTGTAATTGATTTGGTGTGTTTTGGTTTTATAGTGGATGAGATATACTGAATATATTTATATATATTTTTCTGAATTTTTTAAAAATAATTAAATCGAATATCAAATGTCAATGTTAAGGTGATGCATTGCCATGATATATTTTTTTCTACTTATCTGTTAAGTACATTACTGGAAGCTATTTTGAAACAAGGCATCTTATTTAATTGTTCTTTTTTTAATTTCTATGAAGTCAGTTTTAATCTACTTCAAAATTTAATCCAATACTTATATCTTCATGTACCTTTATATTTTGTATTTTTCATTCTTCTTCTAGTATGATTGCATACTTTTATATATTTTCTTAATTATTCAGAGATCTGGACCTGAGAAGGATTTACAAATGCACCACAGAAGACCTGAAACTTTTCTTCCTCCCACGAAAAAGATGTCACAACATCCAGCACATCAATTTAGAGCATGTTTACTGGATCAAGGTCCCAAATTTTGTGGTGAAGCTGAAGAGTCTTGTGTCACTGAAGATGAAAGGAATTCCTCTGACCTTTTTGCAACTGAAGTGGATTTTAACGTCTTGCTCAAAGGTGGGTAGAGAGAAGAGGACATACCTCATAGCATAAGGGTATTGACAAGAATAATACCCTGATGGGATTTTGATTATTATTAGATAACATAATTTTTTGTAGAATGGTGTTTTTGATGATTTATTTGATAGTAATTGATTATATATATATATATATATATATATATATATATATATATATATATATATATATATATATATATATATATATATATATATAGAGAGAGAGAGAGAGAGAGAGAGAGAGAGAGAGAGAGAGAGAGAGAGAGAGAGAGAGAGAGAGAGAGAGAGAGAGAGAGAGAGATAATTATTTATTTCTAAATATTTGTCTAGATAATTCACAGTATCCTGGTCAACTTTTTTTTATACATATTTTAACATATAATTATTTTATACTGGGTCTGTTTTTAATCTATATTCTTGGGACATGTCTGAGCATTTACTAAAAAAATGCTTTGAGGCTTGCGGGACGACCAAAATCTGGGCATTAGGCCTACCAGAGCAGTGACTCTCTTGGGTGTGTAGCTAGTAGGCCCAGACCACATGAACACTCACATGCAGTATTGAGCCTTCTTGCTTCCTCAGTTAGCCACTTTTTTGCAGATGCGGTTTTGCTATACTGTCATTTTAGGAGACCTCCATTTGATAGACTTTTAAAATTAAGCTGACTTCATATTATCTCTACAAATAGGTTATGCTCTGTGCAATATAGGTATTTTGATGTTATTAGCATCATCTTTTCTACATTTTTACTCTATTCAGATTTTGAAAATTATCATTGACAGTAATAGATTCTTATTGTTGTTTACTCTTCATATTATCATGCTCTTTTCTACAAATGCATTTTTGCTGTCTTGCCATTTTCTGAAGTCTACATGTATCATTTGTTATGCTTTATCATCATGCTAGTAATATACATATTATATCTCCAAATAGTTTCACTCTGTCCAATACAAGTAATAAGTTATTTTATATTTTGCGTATTATTTGTTTTTTAAAAATAAATGTTCACCTATGCTACATCAAAACAGTAAGACTATTTTCATTGATCACACTTCATATTTTGTTTCCAAGTAGGTTACATTCTGTTCAGTACAAGAAGCATCGTGCTAAAGAAGGATAAACAAAGATTTTTTTCTTGTAAATATTTATTTTTTCTCTATTCATGATGCATATTTTTCCACTGTTAAATTTGAAAACAATTATATTGGCACAAAGCCACTTTACAGTGCCTGCACATAGTGTAGTCTCCTTGCACACACCATACACATAGCACACCTTGTACCACTGATAATGATGGGCAGGTACAGGAACCTGAGCTTGGATATAGCATCCTCCCTGGAGATGGCCCTCTCCTAGGCATGGGTCATGGACAGTACTTAAATCATCATGAATGGGTGAAAATCCTGCAAGAGTTTGTGAACAAACTCTTCCTGAAGCTCACTATGTCAGTGTCCCTCCAAGTGCTTTGTGCACTAAGAAGGCATTAATGACCACCTAATCAGTCAGTTTGTACAGAACTTTAAAAGTTCATTTGATGGACTTGTTGGGTATCACTGAGTCACCTGGTCACTCATATTGACCTCCTTCATTCCAACATTGTAGTTGACAATGACTTTGAGCCTCTGTCGACCATGCCAGTCCAAGATTGCGACCATCTTGCTATTGTGAACCTTTGGTAACATTGTCACAGGCCTCTTGTACCATTGAAGGCAAAGCATTCCTGTCTTCATGCTGTGACAGTCCACATCACCATGGGCCTTTGCTTGCAGGTCTTTTGGCAATAATTGTGGTTGACACAAACCATGCCAATTGCTTTGACATGCTGACTCCCCAGGTAGTGAAAAAGGCAAGGAAAAGTGTACCAGTTATTGGTATGGTATGTCTCTCTCTCTCTCTCTCTCTCTCTCTCTCTCTCTCTCTCTCTCTCTCTCTCTCTCTCTCTCTCTCTCTCTCTCTCTCTCTCTCTCCTCTCCCTCTCCCTCTCCCTCTCCCTCCCTCCCTCCCTCCCTCCCTCCCTCCCTCCCTCCCTCCCTCCCTCCCTCCCTCCCTCTCCCTCTCCCTCTCCCTCTCCCCCCCCCTCTCCCTCTCCCTCTCCCTCTCCCTCTCCCTCTCCCTCTCCCTCTCCCTCTCCCTCTCCCTCTCCCCCCCCTCCCACCCTCTTTGGTGTATGATGTTCTTATAAATATGTTTATAAATATGTTTTTATAGTAGTGTAAAAATTTATCCACTTTAGCCCATTTGATAGTACAATACATGATTAAAATGTTTTCATAGTATGTAATCTGTTTTATTTGCATTTGTCCACTATAGTGTGTAATTTGACACATAATCCTTCTTTTTGCAGATTCAGGATTTATCAATAAGCTGGCCAGATGATATGGAGTCTGAGAATAGACAGCAATGGATAGGTGGCTTTGAGGAAGTAGCAGATATACTGAATGATTTAAAGTCACTACAAATACTGATTTATTCCAACCCAGCACCAATACTGGAACTTCTTACACTTTGCAAAGGCTTGAGGAAACTCTCCATTAACAATCATCATGCGCGCTGCTACTTTTCAACTCCAAGGGATTTGAACAGTAAGACCTAATCCTATGTTGACAGGATGGGGGGGATACATGCAAGGTCTACTATGGCTTTTTGTTTATTGATTGTCTTTACACATAGATGGTTCCACAACTGCTTAATCACCAAGGAGTTAATTAGTAGTCCTACTTATCCCACCGTTTGCCCTTTTCCATGTTTTTTGGAAAGATAAAAAAAACTATTAGTATTGTTAGTAACATTATAATAATCATAATGTAACAAAAATAATAATAACATTGATATTAATAGCATTAAAAAACAGATTAGACTTTTTTCCAGAAAACAAGGAAAGGCTAATCACCTTAAGACATGTAGGCTTACTAGTTGGTTGCTTGGTGGCAGAGTACTTGTGGAGCCATCTATGTGTAAACAGAATTCACAAAAGAAAATGACAGTAGACAGTGTGATTTCCCAGCACCATTGGGCTAATGTTGATTATAATATGAATTTTATATGGGTGATTTTATTGTGGTTCCAATATTTGTTTAATGCATAGATAAAGTTGATGAACTGATATTACTGTCTGCTAATCAATAACAGGTCATAAATACAAACTAGACTTCCCACATCTGGAAGAACTTGTTATAGACCATGCTGATGGGGCTTTTCCATTCAGCTTAATTGTGTGAGTATATTTTGGTCTTAATTTTCAGTATATGCATGTGTTAACACACTATCTTTTGATAAAATGAACAAATATGGCAACATTGTAATGAAACTAACAGATTGATTTGTATCTGAAATATTTTTTATTTTTTGTTGCATCAATTAAATCTGAGTCATCATGCTTAACCTGAGAGAAAATGTTGCTTTGGAAAAAATATTTTCAAAGGTCTCATCACTATTTACAAAATCATTTAATTTTCTCAGAAGCCTCATTGACAGCATATCTCAAGGTTACAATTCTTCAGCTGAGTGGAAAACCTATTGGATAAATACAGAAATTCAGATGGATACAGAGCATGTTAGAAGATTGGGTAAGGCTATGACTTTCACGATCACTTCATGTTCTTTTTAGACTAGATATCTTAAGAACAGAACACTTTTAACTTCTGTGAAGTGATAAGCAGGAATTTTTGTTAGTATGCAATATTCATGGATATCAGTTTTAGGCTTAATTGGAGGATAACTTCTAAGGAAATATACTTTTTCTTGTAACCAGCCTCTACTCTTTCCAATCTTAGGAAAGAAAGAAGTAGCAACTCATGCTGGACTCTGGAGTTCTCTAATTTTCCAAGTCTCATTTAAGGAAATACTGTGTGTTGAAGACAACTAATTAAAAAATCTAAAGAATAAGAAGTACAGATTAGAAATAAAAATAGAAATAAAAATAAATTAATATTGTGTGTAAGTTTCAGCATTTAAAACATTTAGA
The DNA here is from genome assembly GCF_019202785.1 of Penaeus chinensis. Taxonomy (NCBI): domain Eukaryota; kingdom Metazoa; phylum Arthropoda; class Malacostraca; order Decapoda; family Penaeidae; genus Penaeus; species Penaeus chinensis. The sequence goes on along the minus strand of NC_061825.1, from coordinate 39,979,550 downwards.
TATCAGCAGTAATTGATAGCTGATTAACAAAGAAAGAAATAGAGAAGAAAAGAAACGAAAAGGAAAAAAAGAATATTCCATAGGTGAATTGCCAGTTTCCTTTCCTGAGACTGGACATTTTACCCCATCAAACTGCTTGATCTGTGTCGTGCGTCTGTACACTGCAGAGACGCGCCAAAGCGCTACGAGCCGGGTGTTCAGCTTGATGTGACGAACTCCAGCACTCAAAGTCGGCTCATTGCTAATAATCTCCAGAGCGTAGAATTTTTAAAAATTTTCTTCATCCGTCAGTAAAGGGTTAAGGGGACCATCTCAGGGGGGGTCACTTTGTGAGGTAGCTAGCCTATGATAGACATACATAAAGGAGGAAACTACCAAATGGCTATTGCTCCTCCAAAGAAATAACCTAAGTTAGGTTATTTCTTGAGAGGTGCAAGGGCATAAGCTTCAACAGGGAGACTACATATGTAGGTAATTAACACCAGACACACCTGTTTGGAATTTTGCTTGTTGCAAATATGCATATGGCATTTGATAATGCCATAATGCAAAGAGATATGAGTTCATGAATGTCCAAAGAACACTTTTTTGACCAATATCCCCCCTAATCCCTGGCTCATTGTCGTTGGGGTGGCATAGGAGACGGAGACTGGGGCCTAACGTAGGTGATCACCCCTACTTTGGACCTCAGCCCTCGCCTCACTAATTTTGCATGGTCTTTTCTTCTCCCCCTTTCCATTTGCTTCTCTTCTTTATCATCCCCTTCTTCTGTCACTTCCTAAGGTGTTAGCCATTCTGAAAAGATGAAAGGCTGGCCATGGGCACAAGATTCCCTTGGTTAATCGCTCAGCCCTTACCACTCCTGGGGACCCTGAGGGGCAGACCGTCTAGAATACACCTTCCTCTCTCCTAACAGCCTCCACTCCATCTTCTACTGCACTGTCTTCTTTATTGTCCTCCTCCCAACAGTACTACCTCTTTCCATGCCACCCATCTACCTCGCACCCTTGTCCTTCTACTGCTTCCACGTCTGCAAACCTTTTGAGTACCATTTTTGGTCCAGACAAATAGGATCAGTTCTTTGTGATTCCCTCTACAGCCCCATACTCTGACAGTACCCTTCTCTTCTAACAATGTCTCCAAAAATAAGTAGGCAAAGTTTACCTTTGCAGTCATTCCAATCGTTCACGTCTTGTCATAGTTACATCTGAGTCCCAAGCTCGTGCACTATCTATCCTGACTGACCTCACTGGCAAACCTATTCCTGCCAAACCTCACTCCTCCCTTAATACTACCATTTTATCCGGAACTATTTCCATCTCTCCAACTGGTTGTCCTAGTCAGACTGTGAAAACGACTTGCTCGCATGCCTCGTCGGCTATGATGCAGCAGCAGTCCAGTGCTACGCTGTTCCTTCCAGAGGCCAGCAAAAGTCCTACACCAATATTGCCAAGATTAGCTTCTGTAGATATGACCTCCTCCATGAAGTTTATATTGGTGGAGTGTCCTGCCCTATCCAACCAAATCGACCTCTTCCCCATCAATGTCAGAAATGTTGACATTTTAGCCACCCAGCCAAACACTCTCCACAGCCCGCTGCTCTCTATGTGCTCAACCTGGTCATGACTGTTCAAATTGCTCTGCTCAGTCATGCACCTGTGCCAATTGTGGTGGCTCCCACAATGTATTTTACAAGAGCTGCCCTGCCTACAAACACATATTTGATATAATCATATTTAAAAAGAAATAAAGATAAAGAAATAAAATATGATATAATATAAGATTTTTTTTTTTCTGGTATAGATTAGTTTCCTTTTTTATTTGATTTCATGAATTTATTTAATGTTTCAGTCAGGAGTATCTACTTTCATATAAAAAGGAAGAAAAAAAATGGTCCCTGTTGAAAACAATAATTCTGATTGACTTGGTAATAGTCTTATTAGAAAGTACGCTAAAAGAGTTTATATTTTGTGTGTGTGTGTGTGTGTGTGTGTGTGTGTGTGTGTGTGTGTGTGTGTGTGTGTGTGTGTGTGTGTGTGTGTGTGTGTGTGTGTGTGTGTGTGTGTGTAGATATAGATATAGATATATAGATATAGATATAGATATAGATATAGATATAGATATAGATATAGATAAAGATATGTAGATATATAGATATATATAGATATATATTATAGATAGATAAATAGATAGATAGATAGGTACATAACATCATTAGATTTATTTTAAATAATATTAGAGATAACGAAGTTTGGGGAGTGTCCATAGTTCCAACATCTTGTTCTCAGTTCTTTGTTTACATATTTTGCAGTACCATCCAGTGTTCATAATTTTCGTGTGCCTTGAAATCAGTTGATTGGAATCATGAGTTCATCAGAATGCGCATATAGTTTATGTAAACCTTAAAAAGAGAAAGAAAGAAAGAAAGAAAGAAAGAAAAAGAAGAAAAAAAAAAGATTGGGGGAGGTTCATTGCTCCTCATGCTTTATAGCGTGAAAAAGAAAAAAAAAAGGTAGCTAAAACTATTATCTTATGATCAAATGACTGGAGCAAAGTAGGCTTTGCTTGGGGTGGCCCACTTAATAGTAACAATTTTCAGGTTTCACTGATCTGGTTAATGTTCTAATACTATATCTAACCAGTATTTCTGGTGTTTGTAGAGTTTTGTACAAAATTCTGTACGATATTCTCAACTAACATTCAGTTACCTAATTCCAGGTAGCTTTGTGCTGAGCAAGTGTTCTACGCTATTCCTTGCACTCACACCCTATTTCCGTGAGATGGTTCAAGAGACTGGTATCCTGCACAATTTGACTGCTTTATCAGTAAAAGGCCAGACACCAGTCACTACAAACCTGTCCAACATCATTAGTTCATGTCCGAAGCTCAAGTGTTTAAATGTCCTGTTTGGATTGAATGTTACAGTGGTAAAACCTATCAACTTTTTGTTATATATTCAAAATATATATATATATATATATATATATATATATACATTTTTTTTTTCTTTTTTTTTTTTAATTATGCAGTAATTGCAGAAAATGACATTACCAAAAAATTATTAAATTTAGTTAATCTTCATAGTTTCCAGTTGTGGCATAATATTAACACTATGTTACAGGGTACAAATCATAAGTCTTCTCACTAATTGCAGGATACAAGGAAAGTTAGTGAAAAATTGCCTAAGCTGGAACGACTTAGTATATGCTGCCAGCCAGAACATGGACCTCCAAAAATTGTAAATGGAATTGCATTGCTTCATAACCTGACTCATCTCACAGTCCCAGTTTGTGCTCTCATTGGTATGTATAAATGTAATGTAGGTGGATATTTATTAATATATGGCTATTTACCTATACATTTTGATATTTATATATACAGTAAAAACATTTTAGTGGTTATATTGATATGAATTGCCAGTTACCATTTTCATTTTATTTTTTTTATTTATTTATTTATTTTCTTACAGAGAAGCTGCCTGACAAGGAGATAAATGTAGCAAGTTCTGAGGTAGTCTATACAGGAAGTTTTAAGAAAAGGCGTGTTGGGGTTACCCAATGTCAGTCAAATGCCGCAGTAGCTGCTTTTAACTTGGTGTTTGATAATTGTCCTCTTATTGTCATGCTAGAGATTGGCTTTAACACAAGGTGAGAGGGGTGCTTCATGTATACATAGATGTGTACACTTATTTGAGAGGGTAATTTCTGTAGTGAGTGCACATTTATTTCAAAGAAAGTTGCTGTGTCTATATGTTTGCACTTTCATTTGTTAAGCACTAATTATCATGAAGAACCTTGAGTCAGATAGTTGGAAACTAATTCTTTAATATTCTCTTCTCCAGTACATCATGTAGTCCAGCTAAGGTACTCTGGGAATGCTTGGAAAACATAAAGAAATTAAAGAGACTTACCCACCTAACTTTGGATGGAGTTCCTATTGCAAATGGCAATTTTCTTATCGGGGTAAATATAAATTTTCTTGTTTTAATAGTCATGTAAAATATGAGCATTATTCAAAGGATTTCATATATTATGTATAATCTTTGTTACTCCATATGTAATTATTATTATGCCATGTATAATCACACACACACACACACACACACACACACACACACACACACACACACACACACACACACACACACACACACACACACACACACACACACACACACACACACACACACATTTCTTTTTTTACAGATTACAAGAGAATGTACAAGTTTGAAATTCCTTCGCCTGAGAAGCTTGGGACCCTCAGGGAAGTGTGTGTACCTCTCCCACCTTATACAAGCTCTTGCCTGTTGTAAGAATTTAGTCAATCTCAGGTAATGTTTGTTTACACCTTTTTGTTATATGTGGTTGTGGGTGCATACATACATGTGTGTATTTATCATGTTTTGGTGAAAATTTCCCTGATTGATGCTAGAAGACATTTTGGCAGCTGGGATGACTCCTCAGAAGCCTGGCTGAACAAGCCCAGACATGGAACATTAAGCACTAATGCACTCTGGCCTTCTCAGTCTCACTCTTAATTGGATTCAAGTGTAGGGTGCTGTGTGTTAGCACATGTCATGCTCTTGTGAGAGTTGAGTGTTGTGGGGGAAAAAGGGGAGAGGGAAAAGGAGAATGAGGGTGGCTAAGCATTGGTGTTTATGTTTGTTCTGATGTGTGCTAGTGTGAGTTGGTGGAAGGCGTTTGCTGTGTTCGCATGTTTTATATGGTTATATATTCTCCAGTCACAAATGGTACATGGGTATGTCACAAATGGTACATGGGTATGTCACAAATGGCACATGGGTATGTCATAAATGGTATGTGGGTATGTCACAAATGGTACATGGGTATGTCATAAATGGTACATGGGTATGTCACAAATGGTATGTGGGTATGTCACATATTTCTAGTTGTATTAGCTGTTGTGTATGCATGTTATAAGTAATGTTTATTTGTCAGTTTGATTGTGATTTTAAACATAATTATTAAACTGTGTATTGTGAGGGTGTCCATATGTAATTGTTTAATGTGTTGCCAGTTCTAGTGTAGTTGTTTGTAATGAAGCTAGCTGCTGTGGTATTAATTTTTCTAGTTTATTCATATTTGCATGTGTGTCTCACATGCACAATAATTTAGTGTTGGATGGACAATTGTGATATAAGGTGTGTGTTTTGTGTCTTGTGTACAGCTGTAAGTTCCTCCTCAGGAAATCAAATATTCTGTTTGCTTTGCTTTCTATATTTTTTGTGTGTTGAACTTCATGTTGGTATGTAGTGTAGTGCTTGGGTATTTGTGTGGCGTGTTGGGTAGTTGTGAGTGGATTGAATAAGGGAATTTTGTGGGAGTTTGTGAGCAAGTGAAATTTATAGGTTTGCATTTATCAGGCCTAAAGTACATTTGCCATATGGTTTCCTAGTGCTTAAGGGAGTATAGGTCATTCTGGAGAGATTTCCGTCATCAGGTGTTTTAATCAGTCAATAGATGATACAGTTGAGCAAAAAGTCTAGCTGTAGAATTAGTAGTGGATAGTGGAAGATCATTGATGTAGTGCAGGAGAAGAAAGACAGATAAGATTAGAAGAACAAGATGAACACATTAGGTCGTATTAGAAAGAAATGCTGTGATTCAGTGAAGAGTTTGTCATGTGATTCCATAAAGCTGTAGTTTTTATGTCTGTCATTTGTGAGAGACTTTGTCCAAGGCTTTGGCGATTTCATGTCTGTCTAGGAGTTTGAATATATATATATAATTTGGATTCACATGATTATTTTGGTTAGTATGTGTTTTGGTTGGTATATTGTTTGCATCAGCGTGATTCAATATGTGCTTGTGTATGTGTTTGAAGGTTTTGGAGGTAATGGAGGTAAGGGAGATGGAGCCTAGTCATCTGCTTTGAAAATAGGGGTGGTGTCTGCACAAAACCCATCAAATGGGAGAGAGGATGGGGCATAGATTTAGAGGGAGGGATTTTCTTAGGACCAGTAGATTTGTTAGTATCCAGAGTATCCAGTATTTTTTTGTATTCTGTCTTCCTTAATGTTGAAAGTTGGGATGGATGAGTGGGGGCTGTTCGAAATGTTCGATGTCACAGGGTTTTCTGGTGTGAAGACAGAGTGGAACTGTGCTTTGTAGACGTGCTTTGTGTTCTGTTGTGGTGACAAGGGTGTCATTGTGGTCATTAATCCCTTACCACGGGGTCACGCACTGAGGCATCATAACAAACCGCTCAATATGTGGAGTGTGGATGTACGCTGTGGTGATGCACCAAAGCGCTATGAGCTGGGGTTTCGGTTTGATGTACCGAACTCCCACGCTCAAAGTCGGCTCATTGCCATTAATCTCCAGAGCGTAGAGTTTTAAAAAATTTTCTTTACCTGTCAGTTAGGGGTTAAGTGCAGCTGTGTTTATGGTGTCATATCTGTGTGCCTTGAAGAACTTGAAGAAAGGTCCAAGGTTGTTTCTTACATTGTCTCTGAGATATTTACTGGTGTGTTTGCATTCAGCCTTCATATTTTTAGCAAATGTTATTTTGAAGGATTTAAAGGTGGCCCAGTTCTCTGGTGCTGTGTCATTGCATGAATCTGCAGTTTCTGTTTTATTTGACATATGTGTAGGTCCCTGGAGAACCAGGAGAGTGTATTCCCACTCTGTTATTTGTGGTTGTTGATGGAAGTGTGTATGGAGTGTTTCCAGTTATTCAGGTTCTTGTTGAGGTGTTGGGATGACAGACAGGTATCTCTGTAATCCATGATGTCCAGTTTGAATGAATCCGCTCTAGAGAAGAGCAAGAGAGGTCCCTGTCTGCTTTTCTATCTGCCTGGTTGGAGGTTTATGTCAACAAGAACAATGTTGTGGTCACTTGGTCATGGAGCAACCTTGGTGTTTGTTATATGGAGTGTAATTTTAAGGATGAGATTTGATTACCAAACACCAGTGGGGTGTTTAGTAATTGTGTTCGTGTTGGTTTGAGTACTGTTCGTTATAGTAGATGGTTATGTTTGCATCTACTATTTAGTCTGGTGTCTTATCTCTTTGGGGAGTGACTGTGTGGGTGTGAGTGCCCACAGGTATGGCTGGGTGATGGAGGCTAAAGTTGGAGATCTACGGAGGAGCCGGAAGGCTCCCCAGTCGGCTTAGGACTGGGCAGTCCTTGAGTACTGCTGCTGTGGTCTTGCTCTGCTGGAGGATCGGGGATTGCTGATCTCACTTGCGGCCTCTGCGGCTTAAGTACATGAGCACTGTGTAAGTGTGCAGGGAACGAGGGGAACCCGCTGTTCAATGAGCACGGACACGGCAGCGGACCTGGCATGACCCAACCTGGGAAAGTATGCTGAGCTTTAGGTTGCGGGGTCGTGCTGCTACATCGTGAAAGTGAGAATGTATTTGTGATATCAAAGATGTTGTATAGTTGGTGACTGTTCACATGGGGAATGATGGAGTTTTGGGTATCTGCATTCATGTGGTCAAAAGGGGATATAGTGATCTAGTTGATGTCAGGTAGGTTGAAATCACCTGTGATCGAAATGTGTTTGTCCGAAGTGATGGGTGTAAGAGATGTGTGAAGGTTTTGTAAGTATTCTGTGTTGGAAGATGGAGGTCTGTTAAAAGCGGGAGCAAGTGATTTACAGTTAGAAATTTGTAGTTGATCCAGGTGATCTCCTAGTCTGTGTCATGTTCAGGCCCATGTTTGAGTCAAGTCTGATTTGGTAACGATGATGTCACACCCATCTCTCCCTATGTCTGTCAATCTGTCCCTGCATCACTGTCTGTAAGCAAGACAAGAGATGGTTTTGGGTGGGTCAATGAAAGGGGCCTTAGCTTGCTGGTTTATAGTTGAAGAAAGATATGAGACTCCCATGTCCCCGGGTGGAGGACGAGGTAGTGGAGCTGGACCCTGTGTGGCTTGGCCTTTCTGCCATGTCTTTCCCTCTCTGTCTTATTACAAGGTATATCAGGTGGCATGTATATGAGTGTGGGGTTCCTGGAAGGGGGATGTAATGCATAAGGGTTCTTCATGTTGTGTGTTGGAGTTAAAAAGTTGAATGGGGGAAAGAGAAGAAAAATTTGGGAGTGTTAGTAGAGCCACATCTACTGGAAATCCATGTAATACTGTTGTTAACTAGTCCACCGCATATCTGTGTAAACAATCTGATGCAGTCAATATGATACCAGCCAGCATGCCTGGACTGGTTACAACAGATATCATATTGGATGGCCCATTGTCCTCATTTCATTGCTTTTGCAGTGAAATGGAGGCAATTGGTAAAGACCAGGATTAATAATAGCATTAGTGTCTCCACAGAGAAGCAGGAGAAGGCTGGTGTGTCTAGCATGTGGGTTTGCATCATAATTTGTTTTGGAGCTTCATGTAGCAGCAAGGATAATTGACATGTCAGTGCTTGTATGTTCCAGGATGTGTGGTGAGAGGGTGTAATTGTCCTTGTTTGCAGATAATGTATTAGTGTATGAAAAGTGAGGGCTAACAGTGTACCTGTTATGATGCAGAAGGTATGGTGTGGCCTTGTGGCATCTAAAATGGGACATTATTATCATCATCTGTGGGAGTGTGTGGACATGTCCTCTTGACTGCTGGGTGATACGGATTTGTTACTGGTTATAACGACTTGAACAGCTATTTATAACATTTGGGTAGCGCCTTGCTGAAAACTATATTTTAAAAGTCTTGCTGAAAACCAATCAATGTAAATAAAAGGATTAAAAAGGCTAAAAAGTATTTGTTAATCTTAAAGAGGCAAAATGTAATGAGTTGTTTAAGTACTTAGTTGGGGGATGAGGGAGCTCAGGTAGACAAGTCTGTTCAACATAAAGACCAAAGTTTTGTCTTGTCATGAATGGGTTGATACAGAAAATTATATATTGCATATGACCTTTCAGCTTGCTGAACTTATTGTAATTACCCCCCCCCCCCTCTAGAATTCAGCAGAATTACCTGGCTCCTGGTACTAACATTTGCAAGGCCTTAGAAGAATGCAACAGTTTGCAGCGAGTATTCATCAGTTCAGAGCGAGACACACAAGCTCTAGACTTGAATGCTCTTTCCACTCTGATTGACAAGCAGACCAACTTAGTGTTTGTGTTTGTCGTGGGCGCTAGCACATCAAAAGAAAAATGCACCACTTTTACCAGAAAGTACAAGAAGTCGTAAGTATTGCAAATGGCGAAAAGTTGATTTTATTTAATTAATTATGTAGCTATCCATTTTGGCCTTTTTTCTTTTTCTTTACTCTATAATCACTTCTGTGATATCCTTCCTAAATCATAGTAGACAGTTCATTAACATGATAGTGAAGCAGTGCAACCACTAGTATTATGAAAGGTATTTAATAAATCTTACTAAGACTCCCCTTCCACAGAGTCCGTCCAGCACTTGTGGTTCGTGTGCGAAACATTTTGTATGACGTCTTCGATGATAAGAACTCTGACAATCGCACCACTCCAGCATGTCACTATAATGAAATGGTCACCTTTAGAAGTTGGGCCTTTGATTATGTAGCTTAGATATATTTATATTTTTTATATATAAAATTACGTTTATTCAAGACAATTATGTAAATGTATAAGAAATTTGTAAATAACAGTTGTGTGACTTTTGTTAATGTTTATGAGTTTTATGAAATGTTAGTGTCTTGTACTTACACTTTATGAACACCCAATCTTATCACAGAATATGAAACTTCCTCACAAAGGAGAGATTGCATTTTATGTATTGAACATTCCAGTGAAATAAAATCACTTAGTTTCATAGCTTGTTTGAATTCCATTACTTGTGAAATGAATAAAACATAGTCAACTTCAAAATAATGACTTTTCTGTAAAAATAAATGAATCAAAAATGTGGTTGCTTTTTATTCATAAAAATACAAAAAATAAGGAATCATTCATTTTTATCCGTACAGAATTAGGATAACATATTATTAGGCTATGTAAACCTTTAAAGGTTTAGAATTATGCAAACGAGCAGGAGGCCCATTGTTGCACATCTGTTGGTATTCCTGGGAGTTGATTCAGGGAGTCCATCACCTGTAGCGGTGTAATCATCATCTGCACTAGCTGATATTCACGTTGTATCCCACGAGTGTTATCCACAGGCCGAACCACCTCTAGGCACTAGAATTTTGAAGAATTCAATTAATATTATTACAACATGAATCATCTCTGACATGAATGTAGGTGTTTTATTTTTACTTTTTTCAATATAAAATAATAATGAAAATTTATTTCACCTTTAGTTGGTCAAATGCTTTGAATACGACAGGACGCTCAAAGCTCTGCATGGTCGACTTTCTCTGGCTGAATTTCAGGTATTCATGAAATACCATTTCAAAATTAAATGGCTCACCTTCATAAATCACTGTCAGGTGTTTCATCGCTATAATCTGTCAGGAATAATGCTGATATGATTTCATGTGATACAACTTTGAATAGTACTAATTAATATTGAAAACTATGAGTGCTTTTGGTAAAAGGCTATGGAAAAACTCCAAAAAGAGATTTCTATGGGATTTATAGCACCAAAGCAGTGTCATATGCATTAAGACACTTTACACCAAGGATAAAACTAACAAAACCAATAACACTACCATGCCAAGTGTAACTTTTCTCACCAAACAAAGCTGCAGAATAGACAGTCCCTGTAACATATTAGTTTTGGCTTCAGCTCTCATTATGGGCTGTGCTGCAGTAAACATCTCTGGTGTCAGCTTAGGCTTGTCTGCATTCATCTGGCTCACACACAACAGCTAGAAGAGCAATAAATTTATACTGACATTATTTGACCAATTTCACCCACTGCAGGATAGTTAGACTGAATGCTCCTGTATTCATAATTTGATGTAAAACCGACAATTCTTATTTAATACTTTTATTATATGATTGGTATTTAAGATTTCCAGATTTTTGATCGAATCTAATTTTACAAATTCTGGTAGTCCATGCATAAAACCTCATGCCTCATTATGTAACATTCAGATAGATGCACACACACACACAAAAATCTATATTTAAAAACTGCACTGACTACTGCTCTCACCAACAAGGTTTTCAGAGCCCTAATATCACGTGTTGTGTCATACAGTCTTTTGGTAACTCTCAGGACCTCATCAGTCTTCATCAGATCATCTATTTGAGCATTCCAGGTTTTGATGAAACTCTGTAAAAGATCGTTTATTTATTTATTTATTTTTTTTATGATTATTTTCATTTATCATTCAAATATGAATAATACTCTTAATCTTAACACAGCTATATGGAAATGAGTATGCCAACTTGCAAACTTTCGTAAAAGTAAACATGTAAGTAGAAATATCACACTTTCATATAGATTTTCTGTAACTAAAACAAAGCCAATACCTTGTGAAGAAATGTTTCAGGCAAGCTCAAGAGCAACTTTATGGTATTAACATACTGTGGCTCAAACTTTTCCTCAGAGAAAAGGTGTATTTGTCTGTGTGAGAATCGTGACTTGACTCTCTTTTCTAGCAGTTCGATAACATCAAGACGGCATGTCAGGCCTATTACACAAATTGGTGCCTGTTTGGGATAAAATGTATGAGACAAAAGAAAGTTCAGTGCATAATCACAATACTGTGAATACTATATTCCAATATGTCTGGATTTGTTTCAAAAGTTTGCTTAAAAAATAAGCATTATGACAAACCTATATCCAAACTTTATGTAAAATCATATTTAGCCTGTGCTGCTGACCTGGGCTGACTGAGCGACATCAAAGAGATTATAGAGTAAAGTCTGGTTGTGATGGTGGCAAAATAAGTCAAACTCATCGAGAAGGAAGATCACAGGTTTCGAGGTCTCTTTGCTACCACTGCGGAGTGACTCAAGCAAGAAGGCCAAGTTTTCTAATGGTAAAGATAAAAGGACATCTGAAGACTGATAACACATTGGGTGGCAGCTACTTTCACTCTGTTCAAAGATCTGGGTAATATTTGGAGTTTATAATTTTATTATTATCAAAATGAATTCCTGTTACCCCTTTTTTTTTTGTTACTTCAAGATTATAAGATCTTTCTCAAAACTGCTTATAATAATAAACTTGAAACACAACTAACCTGCAAAAGAACCAAAGACTTTATTTGCTGTTGCATTCTCTAATCTCAACTGGCACGTTATTTCCTTCAGAGCCAGCCTGTCGTCTGTCTGCAACAACCCTGACAGACGGACAACTACTCCTTCCCCCAAAGTTCCTGAGGAAGCGAGATTCTCCAGTATGATGTTCACAAGCTGGAAAATGAAAAAAATATATATATTTTTTTGATGGGAATACATAATTGGATTGGCTTACTTTGATTAATATGAATCACTATAACTCATAATGAAAATAATCCTAAGAAATACTATCTCATTTATGGTTATCAGGGTTCAAAAACCATTAAGTTGCATGATTAATACTGAATACTGAAATATATATAAAAAGTAAACAGGGATCTAAGAAACCCACTGAGGCAAAGCTTTGTTAAAAACCTGCCCAAATTTTACAAGAATAATCCTGAGACTTAAAGAAACTGCATTACACAAATTATTCCACAATTCAGCAATCCTATAATCAAAACATTATAAGAAACTGAGACATACTGCTGACTTCCCTACTCCTCTTGCTGCTAAGACGAGTGCAGAATTACTTTCTCCCAACTTTAAAGTCCTTGTCATCAACTCTTCCAAGTGCTTTGCCTGTGAGCTGTATGTGGACAGCAACATCTTTGCTGTAGGTGGAGAGTAAGGTATATTTAGTGTACATTTATATAACAATAATGTAAACACTCTCTATAGTATCTTTCATTAGTTCAATGTATGTTTTATAAGTGTATACTTATGCATTCCAGCATTTGCACAGTACTGGATATACCCTTCATTATCCTGTTTTTTATCTGTACATATATATCTTTAACCAATTGGATACAGGTGCCTTGCTGCCTGCACATGGCCCAAAACCCAGACACTAGGCTTACATGAACAGGAACTCTCGTGTGTTGTCAAGACTCATTGCCTCTCCTTTGCAATGTTACTATCCCTTTTTCTGTTTAAGAATTATTTGTTTTCCCTCCCCCATTTTCCAAGGTCTATATTTGTCATTTGTTATACTGTATCAGGATGATTATTGACCATTTTCCTTACACAATACCATCTCCCTAGGTAGTCATAACTCTTTGTAGTAGCAATAACAATAAGTAACAGTTTGTTCTTTGTGTCATTATTCTTATTTATTTATTTATCCCCCCCCCCCCTAATATTAAATTTTCTGCACTGTCTGTCACAACAGGCAAGAATAGGATCCTGAGTATAGAAATAGTGTCCCTCCTGAGGACTGCCCTCTTCCAGTCATGGCTCATGGATGGTACATTCCACACTCCTTTGCCAATGAAAATAATGCTAGAGCCCTTTCATTGAGTCTAATCACCCCCCAAGAGCTTTAAGCTTTTTGAGTCATTCCTGGTATCCCAGGCTTCAATCAAAATTCCCATGATGGCATGTTCCCATCAACTTTTAATGACAGCATTTTCACACCAACCGGATCTGAGGGGATAATAAAATCTGTGTATACTGCTAAATTCAGTTTATATCTTTATCACATTCATCCAAACTCAAAGTAACATGTGCCTGTTGTGTGTACATATATAAAAAATAATTACAGCATAATGCAATCAATGAATTCCCATAGCAGATAAAGCTTTAAGTAACGCAATGATACAGTAGCCTCGCAAACAGAACAAAGATGTACATGAATAAATATGATACGACAAGAATTCAATACTAACAGAAAACAGCATAATACAG
>NC_061825.1:39955742-39960742 GCF_019202785.1 Penaeus chinensis | reverse complement strand
TAATACATACATATATATATAATACATACATATATATATATATATATATATATACATATAATACATACATATATATATAAATATATATAAATATAATACATACATATATATATATATATATATATATATATATATAAATATATATATATATAATACATACATACATATATATAAAATATATATATATATATATATATATATATATATATAAAACCTATTTATCTATCTATCTATGTATGTTGGTAAGTTCACACCTACTGGCAAAGGTTGCACCCACTCATCATGGCCATATTTATATATAATCTGACAAGATAGAGGTTACAGATATCTTAGTAATTTGCTTCAAACAGAGCATCAGCCTGCACTCTGCCCTGCTGGTTAATTAAAAGCAAAATAAATGTGCTAGACATCTAATGTCATGTAGCACTATAGTAAATGGTAGTGAAGGGTGGTTGAGTTAGTGATTAGTTGTCAAAGTTGGGCAAAGGAATTGACGAGTAAATGGGTTAAGGTTGGGTAAGGTAATGTATAGGGGTTAGATCAAGTGAAGGATGTATATGCATTTGAGGAATGAAAACAGGTTGTCAAAGCAGAAAGTGTGAGAAGTTGTGGGAGGGATCACGAAAATAGGTCCCACTTGGCTGGGCTAAATAGATTATTTAAGAATTTTGTAGAGATGGGGGTAGTAGAAGGACGGGGGCATGTGGAAGAGGGAGTAGTGTTGAGGGAGGTAGTGTTATGGGAGGTGGACAATAAGGTTGTAAGGTAGTATAAGGGAGAATGGGGTAGTTGATGAAGAAGGTTGTGGGGGTATAGTTGTTGAAGTTGAGCATGTTAGGAGTAGAAATGTCTCCTGGGGTGTTGATTAGGGTGGATACTGTACTAGTCGGCATTGAGGAGGGGTTATTAGTTGTAGTGTTCAGAGCCGTGGTCAAAGGAGAGCCTGGGGTCAGGGAATCGGGGGAGTTTGAATTGGTGGAGCTATTTGATGAAGAGGCAAGCTCATTGCCTCTAATAATGGAATGGTTAATGGTTAAAGGTTATTCATTGTTGGCCCTGATAAGCCTGGAGTATGTTGGGGAGAGAAACAGTCCACCCCTCAGGGTCGCTTGAGGGGTAAGGGCTAGACAACTAAAGCAGGGGAATACCGTGCCCATGGCTCCCTCAGGCCGTTCAGGACTGGCACAAAGTTAGCCTTTCATCCTTTCAGCACGGCTCTCACACTTTAGGAAGTGGATAGTAGAAGGGGTTGGTGAAGGGACAGAAAGGAAAAAGTAGGAGGGGGAAAAAAAGACCTTGCAAAATTTGTTGAGTCGAGGGCTGAGTCCCAAGGTTGGGGAGTTCCCCAGCATTGGGTCCCAGTCTCCGCCTCCTAAGCCCCCCCACGACAACAATGGGAAAGGGATTGGGGGGGCTCTGCCCTGCTGAACATCTGCACAAGAGCTTTGTTGGCCTCTGCCAGAGTGCCAAGCAGGGCAAGGGTATGGTGATCGTACGACTCGGGGGACACAATCCCAGGTTCCACGGCAATCGCTAGAAGGCATGCTAGTGGCCTGGTGGCAGCTCTTGGTTGAGGGCCTGTTCGCCACATGGAACTTGGACACAAAGCCTCTTTTACTGAGGGTTAAAGGGAGCATGTCACCCTGCACATTGACCTTGCGGTAATTATTCCTTGTTTTAATTATTCACATATATGTGTAAATCATTTATTATTTTCTGCTGCAGATGACAAATAAGAGTACTGGCAAATGTTTATGAAGAGACTGCTCCCTCCGAGACTCTAGTCCCTATCGAGGCCACTCCCGGAGATTCACAAACATCGCCGCATGAACAAGAGCCTTCCCAAGCCAGGCTCCGTCCTGACCCCATCTGATCGCGTGTCTCCCTGGGGGGACAGCCCCTGGGCCCACTGGCCAGAGGGCCTTGGGGGCTCCCAAGGCACCTGGCTCGTACTACCTTCATAACCTCTGACATTTCTTGCCTACATTTCGTATATCTATGAGTACAATTTTCCTTTTATATGATACTCTCATAACATTTTCTTATACATGTTCACCAAAGTATTACCGTTGCAGGACTTTCTCATGAACCTGCGAGGAAATGGCATGGCTGAAAAGCCTTCTTTTCGGTCACTCTGCCCTGTATTTCCTTGCCATTTCCGAGTCCTTCCGCGAGGTAAGTCATTTCCCCAAACCTTTACAAAGAAACAAAACCAAGATTCTTAGAAGTGGTTTCTTTTCCTTTTTCAACGTTCGCGCCCAACATTCTCAAGAAACATTACCTCCTGTGACGCGCCGCCGACTCTTCTTTCCTGCCGCCGCTCAGGCCTCTCGGGCAGAGGCAGTCCTCCTTCAGCCTTGTTCCTGCGGCTTCTCGGCTCCTGCGGGTCCTCGGCTCCTGCGGTTCCTGCGGCTCTTGCGGCTCCTCTCGCTGCGCGGGAACGGCCACGGGGGGGGGGGGGGGGCTTCTGCGAACGCGGCCGCCGTTCCTTTAGTTTCAGGGCTTCAGGTCCCGCTGTGTTCTACAGGGAATTATCTGGGTGCATGAGATTACTCACTGAACGTCACTCTTAGAACAACGACGCTGCATTCTCACGAGGGGCATTTTTACCTCTGTACCTAAATCCTGCGTGCACGTGTGTTGTGTGTGTGAGCTTTTCTGAATAACATCAAGCTCCTGGTGCCATTTTCTATTTTTTATTTATATGAAGACTATACAGTTTTCATCATATTATATTGCACAAACATGCATATATATATATATATATATATATATATATATATATATATATATATGCATATATATTATATATATATTATATATATCATATATATAATATATATATATTATATATATATAAATATATATATACATATATATATAAATATTATATATGTAGATATATATATATGAATATTATATATATATATATATGAATATTATATATATATATATATATATATATATATATACAGATGCATATATACATACATATATATATATATGTATACATATATATATATTTATATATATATATATATATATATATATGTATGTGTATATAAGTATATATACATATATACATATATACATATATATATACACACAAATATACAAATTTATACATATATACATATATATGTATATATATATATGTATATATACATATATACAAAAATATACAAATTTATACATATATATGTGTATATATTATGTATATATGTATATATATATTATATATATATTATATATATATATATATATATATATATATATATATATATATGTATATATATATATATGTATATATATATATATATATATATATATATATATATATATATATATATATATGTATATATATATATATATATGTATATATATATATATGTATATATATATGTATATATATATATATATATATATATATGTATATATATATATATATGTATATATATATATATATATATATATATATGTATATATGCATATACTGGCTAATCCTCCGACCTGACCTGACCTCCCTTTGCTATATGCGTGTATATATGTATATATATGCACGCACACACGTGCACGCACGCACGCACGCACGCAGCCACCCACACACACATATACATATAATATACATATATATAGATAGATAAATAGATATAGATATAGATATACACATAGTATATATATATATATATATACATATATATATATATATATATATATACATATTGGATTAATAGCAAGCCTATATACTGGTACTGAAAGTGCTGTAAATTGTGGTGGGATCTGTCGAGCTCTTCCCATTACCTCAGGATTAAGTTGCACAATCTGTGATTGCCAACTCAGGCTATATGGCCACCTGGCTCGTTTCCCCCAGGATGATCCTGCCCACCAGGTTGTCTCTGTTCGAGACAACCTGGGTGGAGGTGGCCTGTGGGACGACCAAGGAATTCGTGGGTTGGGCAGATCGATCAAACCTGTTGTGAAGAACTAGAGATTGGCCAGGCCCCTGCCTGGTGGCTCACCATGAGGGACCCTCGCAGGTGGAGACAAAGGGATGCAAATATGAGCCCCCACCAGCGTTAGCTCCCCAATGATGATGATGATAATATGTATATATTTTTATATATGTATATATCCACATCCAAATATATAATATATATGTATATATATACATATATACATATATACATGTACATATGTGTGCGTATGCGTGTGCGTGTGCGTGTGAGTGCATGTGTTTATGTATATGTATATATATATAATATATATACACACACAAACATACATATACACATTTAATACATACATAAACACACACACACACACACACACACACACACACAAGGTATATGTAGACATTTTATATATATATATATATGTATATATATATATTTTTTTTTTTTGTTTTTACATATATGTTATATATTGTTATATCTATATATTTTTGGCATATTGTTTTATATCTATAATAGCGTTTGTGTGTGTGTGTTATATGTACATATGTATATGTTTTATTGTGTTTTTTTCTGATTGTACAGGTGTGTATGTAATTTTTCTGTACCTGATTATGCATGCACTTTAGCTTATGGATGTGGTTGTATTTATAGGTTATATATATCATTCATGTTACAATGTCTCCTAACATCTCACTTGATCAAGTTTTATGTTAATTTTCAATTCAAGTATAAATAAAACAATAGTGGGAGTTGAATTCATCTTGCATTTAAATAATTCTACAAAAATTAACAAATTGTCTCTTATCAGTTTATAGCACAAAATCTTTGTAGTATTTCAGAAAGTAATGCTAGACCATTACAAATATTCAAAAAACCTACATGTAAAATTGTAAAGAACATTAGAAATAATACAAAGCAGGGAACTAGTCTATCTAAACTTTATTAAAGGTTTTCAACAATATAATAAACATTTCATAAATATTTCAGAATCAGCTTAACATGCATGTGTATCTAACAATCTGAAAAAAAAGAAAAAGAAAAAGAAAA